>NW_024756871.1:1547784-1559350 GCF_018991925.1 Homarus americanus
TACACACCTAGGTCCTTCTCACACACAGTCTCCAACTAATTACGGATTTCTTCATCCCGTTGGGTTTATATAGTCAGCCTCTTACGGTTAATGCGCCTTGGGCATCCTCTTACACTTCGTGACATTGAATCTCAGCAGCCATTCCTTCAACCATTCCTGGAGCCCACAGAGGTCCTTCTGCAGCTCTTCACAGTCCGCTTGGTTCTTAATTTCCCGAAATAACTTGGCGTCATCGGCAAACATTTGCATGGAGGAGTGTACAACGTCAGGCATATCATTTATGAAACAAACAAACAACCAAAGACTATACACCTTGTAATTTACCCGCATTACAGGGTACAGATGACGATTTCGTGCCATTAATCACCACACACTGCTTGCGGTCATGTAGAGTCTTTTATCCACGCTAGGACATTTCCCCGAATTCCGTACCCTTCCAGTTTGATTTTCAGCCTTTCGTGGGGTACACTGTCGAAAGCCTTGGCAAAATCTAGGTAAATATTGTCGATATTACCACCCCGTTCCAGAATATGGGTCCAAATATCCAGTACCTTGAGCGATTGTGTTAAGCAAGAGCGCCCCGGCATAAAACCGTGTTGGCAATCCTTTACAAGGTTGTTTCGTATTAGATGTTCCATTGCGGCATCTCTGATAATACTCTCAAGTACTTTACATATTATGCTGGTCAGGCTCACCGGTCTATAGTTGTTCGTGGAGTGACGATCGCCCTTCTTGAAGATAGGACTCGCATAAGCCACTTTCCATTCACTGGGGAACATTTGTTCATCCAGGCATTTACAAAACAGGATCTTCAGGGTCTCTGCAAGCTCGTTGCACAACTCTCTTAGCACTCTAGGATGTACCATGTCAGGGCCGGGACTCTTATGGACCTTTAGCCTGGACAGTTTATTTCTAATACCCTCTTCTGTGAACACAATGTGGGTCAGTGCTGTGTCAAACCGTCTGTCCTCAAACGCAGGAAGGTTAGTTGCATCCTCTCTTGTGAACACTGAGGAAAAGAAGCTGTTCATTGCCTCAGCTTTATCCTGGTCAGAATCTACGTAACTACCATCCACCAGCCTCAGGTCTGATAATCCTACTCGCATTTTCAATTTCGACTTTGCATAGCGGTAAAACGCCTTTGGGTTTGACTTGACCTCGCGTGCAACCAGCCTCTGGAACTCCTTTTCAGCCCTTCTACGCTCTATCTTTGCTTGGTTTCTGGCTCTTGCATACATCCTCCTGTCTTGCTCAACGTTTGACCCAACCCACGTCTTGAATTTCTGGGTTTTCTTCTTAATTTTGTCGACCGCCGCATGGTTCATGTGTAGTGATCCCTTCGTATTCCTAGAAGCACTGGGTTTGGTCTTGGGCATATATTTATCGATCAAATGGGTCATTTTATTAGTTATGATATTCAGCGTAGTGTCTGCGTTCTTGTACTGTACCTTAATAAGTCAGGCCAGTTGATACCCCTCATCCCATTGTAATTTCCCTTGTAATACTTGCACCTTGGCCTGGCCTTATCTTGAACTAGGTAACAGTTAAATCTGAATGACAACACTGTATGGTGACTGGTGCCAACTGGGGCAAGGTGTTCCAGTTTGGCCACCATTCCCTCCTTGTTTGTTATGATGAGGTCAAGTGGCTTGGGTGTTTGCTCCCCTCTGTAATGTGTCGGGCCTCTAACATGTTGGAACAGAAAATTATCTCTTAGAGTTTCTACGAAAAGAGTAGCAGGGTTATTCAAGTCATTCGGGGTGGACTTGTTTCTCCAGTCGACGTCGCCAAAGTTAAAGTCCCCCATGATAAGGAGGTGGCTAGGGTTGAGCATCGCCGCGTTGTTTATTAAGGTTCTTAAGTTCCTTTGATTTAGTGGGCCACAGTTTGGGGGTCTGTAGATACACCCGACGATAAGTAAGTCCCCTCCCTTTAATTTAATTTTACACCACTTGGACTCTTCAAAAACATCCTCTCCCTGTACCCTCGCCTGGCTGGCTCTAAGGTCTTGCCTAGCGAAGATAACCACACCCCTTTTGCAAGTTTCTTGAGAAAGGTTCGTAAATGAGTCATATTCAGCAATACTGAACTCACATTTCTCTGGGTCGATTCTCCTGTTCTTGTACAACAGTTCTACAACTCCTACAATATCTGGTTGGTGTACTCTTAGTAGTGTTTCAAACTCCTCTCTCTTTTCAAGGAACGTGTCAGTATTAGTGTACATGACATTCAAGCCAGAATTTGTTCTCGGTAACGTCTCTGCTCTTAGCAATAAACCCGCTCTCCCCACATTCTCAGAAGCTGCAGCATTTACTAAGTACACTGTATTTTGCAGGGTGTGGTTAGAAATGTCATTGTTTACACGGCGCTCGTTCCCTCCTGGCCGGTAGGCTGAGCTGGTGCCTCCTCTCGGGTGGGGGGTTGAGTGGGTGGAGGGTGCACTGCTGCCCCCTGGCCCTGTGTCGGCACACTTGTTTCCACTACCCTCCCCCTGAGTATAACCCATGTACACCTGTCCCCGTTCCTCCTCGACTCCTTCCTCTTCTGCTTCAAGTCCTGCAGGAGCTTCTTGTGCTGTTCCCTCTGCATTCCCGTGCGGTCTGGGTGAATGAATACATCCCGAAATGCCTCGCTCCTTGCTAAGTTTTTTGCCTGCCGAATAACTTGCCATTTCTCCTCCTCACTCACTAGTGTGATCCTGAGGGGGCAAGGCTTAACCCCCTGCTTTTGTCCCAGCCTCCTCACATCCTGAGGGGTTGATGGAATCTTCAGAACCTCTGTGCAAATATTTTGAAACAGCACCTTATCGTGTGTTTCCTTACTCACAGTTCCTTCCGCCTGGCTCTCTGGGACTCCAAAAACAATTACATTGTTCCTGCGCTGGAGCCGTTCCTGGTGTTCCTCCTCTCCCCTAACAGTAGGTCCGTTAATTTTCATTTCTTCGACACACTCTTTCAAAGTCCCGAGCTGCTGTAGAACCTGTACTGATCCTGCATTACTCTCCGCCCCCTCCTGTGGCCCTCCTAATACGTCAGCATAACTCCTCTTAGCAATCTCCTCCATTCTCTCAGCTACTTCCTCAGTCTTAGCAAGGATCTCTTTCTCAACTTGCTCCAGTTTGTCAACCAGCAGGGCTCCTGCTTCATCTATTTTCGTCCCTAGAGAACTTGTTCCCTTATGGCTTGCAATCGCTTCATTCACCTTGACTATGCAGCCAGAGCAATACCAGCAACAACCATTATGCTTTACAGCAGTTAGTAACTTCCTAAACTGTGTATTAGTCAGGCCTGTATCCTCCATATCCGACGTCTCCCTGCAGTAATCACATATCAAACTCATGGTTGTTGTTGTTGTGGAAGTGCAGACTGTGTATAGATTTACACCTTTTTAAAAAAGTAGAGAGATAAAAAGTACTTACCTACTCTCTGTTGCCTATAGAGTTGTCGTCTGTGACTGCGTACACTGTATCTCCCTGTGAATGGTGTATTGTAGGCACAGTTTCAGTCCTTGAGAAAGCACACAAACAAAATAAAAGTTAAAGTCTCTGTGGCACCTATGACACGACTTAGTTTCAGCTGGCACGGCGCCTTTCCAGCTTGCTTGCTAGTGAGCGCTCACTTTAAGTTATTAACAACTTCCGCGGTCACTGATGACACTATGAACTATCACTGTGTACACTGTATCTGACCTTGGGGTGGGGAGTGGATTGAATCTGTGACACAGTGGAACAAACACAGACAGCTCTCTTAAACCGGAAAAAAATTTCTCATCCCCGGAATTTTGCTGGGTACTGGGAAAAGTTTATCCAATTTTTTTGGAAATTGTGCATTATTTCATCATCGGAATTTGCTCCCATACCCGAAAAAAATTTGAAGAGAGTTGCTGGAAATTTTCTTTGAATTTTCCAGAAAATGTACCTTGTTTTCAATCTCAGAAAATCATTCCCAAACCCGGAAGTGAGAGAAATTTTTTGAAAAAATTCTGAGCAAATTTCAGACAGTTCCGGCTAAGAGGGATTCCGGCTAATGGAGGTATTACAGTACTATTGTTTTGCTTTTTCGGCATGTCATATCTATGATGCCTCGCTCTCCTAGACCAACAGCTACATTATGTCTTTACACCATTATTTTTTATTTATTCTTAATATTTTAGAGGCTATAATTATGTTTTCAGTACACCACTGAATTGTTTTGTATTATGTATACTGTACTCTTGTTTAGCATTTAACACCTGAACACTGTTTGGTAACTACAGTAGTAACAGAGGTTGTTAATTTAACATAGGTTTTATGAAATAGAAATCTAATTAAATAATAAAATATATTTTGTTATTAATAACTTCGAAGTTTACTGATGAATTTGGATAATGAAAATAATTTTCCTTACAGACTGATGCCCTCTCTAGCCATAAATGTTCCCCACGGGAACATTGATGGAGTTTATGTTTTACCACCCATCAAGTACCCAGATGGTGAGTACAGTACAGTACCATCATAGTTATATAGTTGGTGTTATATAACTATATGTTTATCATTCCTTATCCTACCATCTATTTCCATAAATCTGCATTTTTTATCACCATAGATATGGAAAGAGTTTGAGACCGTAGTCAGATTACTGATCAGTTTAGGAAGTGTTAGTACAGGTAGCATAAAATAATGATACTGTACTATGTATTATTGTCAGATGTGGTGATGCCTTTGTGATTATTGCAATTAAGATTTTGTTTGAGTGAGGGAGTAAAGTGACTTGTGTTATTACTGTATGTCCTGCTGTCGTGGTGATGGACACCACTTAAACAGTGTGCCTAGTAACAACCAGTTAATCTGTATTAAAGGTGAAACATCCAGGAGACAGGTGAAGTGCTCTACCTGCATAAGAATTACTTGCTATCATTGTAACTTGTGCATGACTTCACCATAGTCAAGAAGGTCAGAGTCTGTGTAGGGTAGGGATGTGCAGCGTGGTACTTGAGACACCACTGTTTCTCTGGAGACACTTATGATAAACAGGGTTGTGTTTGATAAAGCTATGTTGGTTTAGCAAATAAAACTAAAGTGAACACATGTTTACTGATGTCTGATACATCATCTGTACTTCAATCTCACCTGAAGGCAGTGGATATCACACTGAACTTGGGGTCAACTATCTGTTTATTAGTCTTGCTGAATGAACCACCTAAATATTTCTTACAAAATTATTTTCCTGTTCTTAAATAACTTTGCATGTCACCTTACAGGTGTGTATAATTACTATTGCAGTATTTAATTACCTGGTAGTTTACTCTAGTTTGTAAGTAACAATAGTTAAGAATTTCTTGCCAGCTGTATCAGCACAGGTTGGTCAAAAAGTTTTCTCAGTCATTCAGTTCAGATTATTTTTCATACAGATGTCTGATGCTGTTAAACTTACGATACTAGCTCATGCTTGTCATCTTTTATTAATTAAAATATGTATAAACCTCAAGGTAATTGGTACTTGAAGCTGGGTCATGGAAGGGCTTATGAAGAGAGGAAGACCACGTTGTGTGAAGTTAGAGAATGGTACATCCAGCAGTCTGGCCTTCCTGAGTGTGTGGATGAGTTGGTAAAATACTTCTGTCATCTTTTACCTGGTCAGTATCTATTTGTGTTACTCTTAACCCTCTGACTGCATTTCACGCACTTTTCATTTTATTCTGGCTTCCACCAGACGATTTTATTCATGTCGGGGTAACATCCTGCGGCTAAAGGGTTAATGAAATACTGTTGACAACTTTGTTCTTTAATAAAATAACTGATTACTCCTCAGTATGAAGCAGATACTATAAGGGGGAGTTATTTTTCAGTCAAATGTATAATGGTAACATCCTAATGATAGTGGAAATGTCTCACTGAAGCCTTTGTGTAATACCAAGGTTTACAATAAATATGCATAGTACTGTACAAGTACAAGGTGTTTTGGTGTACAGTGCAGTCCAGCATTAATATGATTTGTTGATATGTGGTGCTAGAATGATGTATAAAAAGACAAGGATAAACCATATTGATATCTTAGGGCACAGGTACCATTCTCAGTCAGGGATAAGTTACCCCTGCCGGGATTATTTGGCATTTTTCGGGTGTAACAGTTGAATATATGGTTAAAAAAAATGAATCCAATCCAAACTGTTCACCAAGATGATACATACCGGTATGTGGTTCCTAGTTTTCCCGCTTCTTGTCTGTTTTGGGGATAACAGACAAAACTAATTGAGAACCCCTGTCTTGGGGCCTTTTGAATGGAAGAAACACACCAAAACAGAACACTTGTTTTGGCAGATAGAAAACATGAATGACAACTTGGGGAGATTGCATTCTGCTCTTGATTGTAGCCATTGTGCACCTGAGCAGGAAGAGTCGTACAAGAATGAATAAGAGAATCATTACCCTGTATTGAACAATGATGTTACAGCAGTAGCATGCTTGCCTCTTTCTACTGTGTCATGGATTCATTCCCTGGCCTGGAACAGATGTAAGAACAGTGCTATCAACTGAGATCTTAGCAAACATCCCAGGTTTTCTCCAGAGGTTCCTGATTCCTCCTGTACTAACACTGGATGTGAAGGCTGTAACAGTAACAAAGAAAAAACAGTTGTCCAAGTAGCTAGTAAGCTAATAAGTGGTGACACATGATCAGTTTAACTGAGATTAGATATACAAAAATAGGTGTTGGTCCCAAAAATATCAAATTACCTTTACAATCAGTACTTAGGTTGAGAAACAGGAAGAATTCTTGTATAAAAAAAAATGTAAATGACTTGTTTTTACAATTTATTTTTATTCACTTTGTTTCTCTGGCACTCATCACAACTTGTAGAGTAGTAACCTCATCAGAGGCAGGAAGCTAATGGGTTTCAGTAAGGGTCCCTTCATACAGTGTTTCCTGGTTAACTTGTCGAGGGGTTACAGTATGTTAAAAGTTTTATGGGTACACTGTATGTTATTTTTCTATTGTTTCAGGAAGTGAACGGTATGGCAGCTCTATCACTCTTTATAAGGGTTAGGTAGATGAGAGGTTCAAATATGGTTCTGTTCTTGTTTAGGAACCTTTGTGAGTACTGTATGTGGATTAAGATGTTTATGGTGTGTCTGTGGACTTCAATAACCGTGTCCTGCTGAACTTTAAATCCTTGCCATCACAATGGAATTTTTGTTAGGGATTGGAAGGTGTTAAAAGTTGGAATGACACCGCTCACATGTTTGACACTGTTAGCATAAATTGATGAATATCCATAAATATTATGAAAAAAGTGGTTAACATGAGTTTTAATTGAAATGCTCATTGTTTGTGTGTTGAACATCTTGTAAAGGGAAACTAGATTGATCAACAATTTGTCATAAGCTGTGATCATTGTGGGCCAGTTAGAAATATCTTTGAATCAGCCAGTCTATTATTAGTTGAGGATCAGTATTATTGATGCTGGTTAATGAAACTTACAAGTTTGAGAGAATAACTGCCATAATATATTTTCAGGTCTAACAGTGGAGAAAGTGTCTGGAGATGGATGCCTGACATCCCATACACCTACCTCATACCCATATATAGACACAGTCACAGATGGCTTTGGTGTGGCTCTGGGTGGAAATGGATGTGCAGCCAAAGCCTGTGATGAAGTTGGTCGACTTGCTGCTCGTCTTGTTGTTCTTGGGGAGTGGGAATCTGAAGTTCCTAAAGAATGCTTGAAGATCATATGGAAACCATCTCAGCTATGAGTTGATATGATTATTAAACCTTAAATTGTGCCATACAAATCTGTGGCTACCTTTTCTGTGTGCCAAATAGTTAGCTCTTAAAATTTTTCAATTTACTACAGGTTGAGAATCCTTTTGACTTATTCAGCCTGGACCTTTCTGGGTGAGTGTTAGGTCACCCAGAGGGGTCCAGGTCAAAGTCTAACTATCAAAAATTTTTTCTTTTTAAGCATTTTAACTGCATAGAGTATATAGACATACAGTCTACACCTAAATGTGTGACCTAGTAAAATTATATTATAGCCCCTATACAGTGTATCCTTTACCCTGTATCAGGGTATAAATTATATAAATCTGAACAGTTGTTTTATAACAACAGTTACAGCAGTTGTTTACAAGTACTGACTGCCAGGATATTTAACTAGACATTAAACATGTCTAATGTTTCGTTTCTTAGAGAAGCATTAAATATTTTTAATACTGTTTGTTACATTAAATAAGTTTATAAAGGTTAAATAAATAAATATAAACTGAAGACATTTGTTATGCTCTTTTATGTGTTTGTTTTTACCCTATGAACTGTACTGGTAATAACAGTGCATAATTTTAATGATAAAGAAGCATTATACATATAACAGCAATACAGTATAGTCTGTATTTACGTTGCTTTTGTTTACGGGTTTGGTCATTTACGCGGTGCCCTGCCAGAATGAAAATGCCTTAATTACGGGGTAAATTTGGTAATTTACGCAGCGAGCGGCTGGAGAGGTCCTGACTGCCGCGCCATTTTTTACCCACGTGGTCCATTCTTGACCATACACGGGAAGCGGTGCGGTGAGTGGTGCGCTTTAGGCCGCACTTACGTTATCGCTGACATCATTTGACGTATCGGACTGTGATTGGGCCACGCATCCTTACCACCCACGCATTCCCTCCGCCGCCAGCTGTAATTGGTCTAATGTAACATGACGTGCCCTGCCACCAGAGGGTAGAAGTCGCTGACCTAGCAGGGCCTGTTTTATAGTTCTCAGTCCGCGTATACAGTTCTCTCTTGTGCCCGCTATTCCCCTCACAACTCACAATGGCTTCCGTGGGACCCCCACCACCAGAGAAAAATATTGAATTTCCTGGACCAAGCCATGATAATGTGAAGGAAATCATCGAGTTGGTGGAGAAACTTAAGCTCATCCTTGACAACGACCCAGACAAGCATCGTTATGAAGCGTCTAATAACCATCTGACAAAAGTTATGGAGCTGTATATCCAGATCTATCTCGACAACAACAATGCTAGTCGTCAACGTAGTATTGAGGACTTCCTTGCCCGCAACCCACCACAACCACAGCCAGCCCAAGTCAGTGATAGTGATATTGACAGTGAGGATATGGACTTTGAGAGGTTTGTCTGGGAGGCCCTGCAAACCTCTGCGAGTAGTGAAAGTGATTCACCGGAGGGCAACTAATCTGCCCTTTGCCTCGGAACCAGCCGCCATCCATGTGTGCCGACCCAGCATTTCTACTAACGTAAGTGTTAAAAAACCTAATAATATTGATATTTCTCTTAATTATTAATTGTGTGTGCATACCATCATAAAATTAAGATGTTATTTTGACTACAACGTACGTATTGTGTCGGAAAAAGTGGAGTTTGGGGGTCGGCCCAGTCTCTATTTTTTTTAATCCCATATGTTCTGTTATTTCATTTACGCATTTCTCGTTTTACGCGGTACTCCACGGGTTCAATTGACTGTCTAAATGCAGACTATACTGTAATTATATTACAGTATTGTAATAATAATAATAAAAGTAATAATGCTAATAATCATAGAGACGTGCCATCAGATACTTGCAGCTAACCCATTTAAGCCGGGAAAATTGCCATAAAATGTTGTTGTTGATTCTGTGCATGGATTTATGTCTGAGTGCATTGTTGAAGTGTAAGTCAGTTCTATCTGGAGGATTAGTATTTGTGTATATAATCGACAGGCATTGGGTCTTCTTGGAATGATATACAGTACCATCTTCCACTGCATTCTCTTCTCTCTAAGAATAGACTTTAGAGCAACGTTTGAGATGTAACCGAGATACATAGTGGTTGTAGAAGTTGTGTGTGGAGTTCTCAGATAACTCCAAGTTGAACGTGGGGAGAAGGTTGGAAATGTGTGAGATGTAGGCTGGGCAGTGCTTGGGAGGAATGGTGATGTGGGTATAGTTATGGGTATGGAGAGATTCAGCTGGAAAAGAATAATGAAGGCTTAGGTAAGTGTAAACTGCTTAGAGGATATAGTCCTCTGTCTTAGAACAATGCCATATGAAATGCAGGAGCTATTGTCATTGGTGAAGGCACAGACGAAGTTCTTAATTCTTTCCCAGTTCTCTTCTGCTGAAGCAGAACAATCATTTAGTGGTCTACAAAGGATGAAAATATGATTAAGAAATGCAACTGGTCAAACAAAACTTAATGCTGTTGTTATTTGTCATAAACATCAAGAACTGCTTGATGGTCTAGATGTGGAATTGTTGATAAGGCTTTTTTTTCACGGTCCAATGTATGGAAAGTCATCTTTTGCAATGCCAATCATCAGTAGTGTGCATTATGTTACAGTAATGAGATTGTCAACTATTTACAATATTGGTGACGACTTTCTAAATATCAATTAACTTCCAAGAGAAAAGTATGCTGCATTTATAGGCTCAGTGAATGTGAAGACCCTGCACATTTTTGTATTTCTTTAATCATCAGCAACTATCAATACCCTCAACTACCATTATCAACAGTTTGAACATTTGCCTATCTAGTCCTGTGTAAGTATGCAAATTAGATATCAATATTGGAAGTAAAGTAAATTAGGATAGTGTGTTCTTCAACTGTTACTCTAGTATCGTTTTCTTTGTTTCCGTATTCTCAAAAAGGCTACGGGAATTGCAGGTCCTTGTTTTAGAATTATCCACATACAGTACTATCTTAGGTTAACAGATTCTGAAACAAGGGCATGCAATTCCCGTAGACTTTTTGAGAATACGGAAACGGAGAAAACTATATTCGAGTGAGAGTTGTTGGAGAAACTATCCTAATTTACACGACATCCACTGCTACAGGTTTATACAGATATACTGTTAAAATTTGACATCCGATATGACAGGTTTTATATATATCTGTTAATACAAGTGAAAATAAAAAGCTATTAAGTTTTAAAGTCTTTCTTGGATTATCCTTTACTTTAAATTAATCCTCTTCGTCACTGATCAGCAACTTGGGCGGTCGGTCACGTCTCTGTTACACACTATTGGCAAGTACTGGACATGTACTGGTTGCAGAATGTATCAGTACCTGTGCCAGTGTTGATCGGGTATGGTCTTGAATGATCTCACACTCAATGCATCACAACACTCTGGCAGATTGTTCAACAGTTCACAAGCAGTGACTCCTAGTAGGGCGGGCTTCTACTTGTTCCAGATATGAACACTCGACTGATTAATGTCCTCTGAGATGTTTATAGATTTCAATTAACCAATTCATTACGGGGACGCCACTTTTGATATTTTATTTGGCTAACGCAAGATTTTATTTAGCTCAGAGGGGACCCCGTACTCAAGGGGTTAGATTACCTCTTCCCCGCCTATAGTATAAGCTAGGCAACTGCAGGCATTCTAATCTTTCTGGATACCTGAGGTGCCGTAGTGCAGGCGCCAGTCAGGTGGCCACCTTTGGACATTTTCAATCAACTGACAGATTCTAAAATACCTCAGGCAGACAGTACTCTTGACAGGGAAACACCACGATTTTTGAAGAGCATTACGGGGGACGGACCATCTAGGTATATGAACAGCTCTTCTTGTAAGATCCACTAGCTTA
>NW_024756871.1:1559450-1561950 GCF_018991925.1 Homarus americanus
TTCTCCCCCCACCCTCTCCCCCCACCACCTCTTCTCCTCTCACCACCTCTCCCCACCATCCTCTCCTCTCACCACCTCTCTTCTCACCCCCCACCCTCTCTCCCCACCACCTTCCCCCACCACTCCTTCCCCACCACTCCTTCCTCACTCCCCACTCCTCTCCTCACTTCTTCCCCACCACCCTTCCTCTACCACCTCTTCCCTCTCACTACTCCTTCTCTACCACTTTTTCCTCTCACCACTTTCTCCTCAATTACTTCCTCTCTACCACTCTCACCCCCCTTCCACCTGGGCGGCACTTCGGGTAGACTGACACACTTATGGCCTGTGTAATCCTATTATACCTGGAGCCATAAACAACACATTAACAAATAATCTGGAGGGGAGGAGGAGGAGGGGAGGGAGGAGGAGGAGGGGGGGAGAGGAGGAGGAGGTGGGAGGGAGGCGGAGGAGGTGGGTGGGGAGGAGGAGGAGGAGGAGGAGGAGGAGGAGGGAGGAGGGGGAGGAGGAGGAGGGGGGGAGGAGGAGGAGGGGGAGGAGGGAGGAGGAGGTACAGGAGGAGGAGGAGGAGGAGGAGGGTGGGAGGTAGCAGGATGAAGAGGAGGGTAGGAAGAGGAGGAGGAGAACAGGGTAGAAGAGCAGGAGGAGGAATAGGGTAGGAGGAGGAGGGTAGGAGGTACAGGAGGATGAGGAGCAGGAGGTACAGGGGGGGAGGGGGGGTAGAAGGTGAAACATAAGGAAGTAAACAGAACACAATATCTCTCCTGAGTTGAAATGGACAAGAAAAATTACATATTCCTCACAACCACAACCTGAAGAAGGGCAGAAGGTGTAGCAGCAGCAGGGGGTGGAAGCAGGAAGCGGGGGATACAGCGCCGCAAGTGTTGATCTCCGTAACTAATGGTCTCCTGTGTGATGCCTTGAAGGGTCGGGTCGTGTTGTTGCTCTTAGGTGATGCTCATTTGTTTTCACGGGAGTGTGATTTTTTTTCAAGGATTTGGTATATAAAAATGATTATGGTGTTGTGTTTTGTTATTATTGTTATTATTTTAGTGTAATTATTGTTTTTATTATTATTATTATTGTTATTTTGGACTTTGATCCCTAAAGAAATGATTTTAATTCATTTTATTTCCCACTGGGTTACTAAGCTGATCAAAAATTCGTCGCTGATCCATTGGTAAACACGAGTCCAATACACACTAGGTCAGACACACCTGCCGCCCTTAACTAACACCTGTACGCCCGCTCGCACGCCCACCCGTCAGCCCGTTTCACCTGACTTGTGTTGGTAAACCTTTAAAGTCAATACCTCCCCCCTCCTTCACCCTCATCTGTCGGGCGTCGAACCTGTGTCCTTGAGGAAAAAAATAGATGTTTCTTCGTCCATTTTACCGATTTGCTGTGAAAAGTATCCAGGTGTTTTGGTAATGATTTCGTTGTTTCGTTTGATTTCGTGATTTAGTAACTGTGTTTTCGATGTTTAGTGTTTTATGTGTTTTATATTGAATTAGTTTAGAGGTGATGAGTGTATGTTATGAATCAAGGTGATGTCTTCTGATGTAACTATGCTAACGTCTTCTACACGAAACACACGCACACACACACACACACACACACACACACACACACACACACACACACACACACACACACACACACACACACACACACACACACACACACACACACACACGCACACACACACAAGGATATACCATCAACACCGCCATCTATCTGACCAACACACATACAACACTACAACACCCAGCACACATCACTCACACACATACACACCGCCACACCTCTCGGTCCACACACACACACACACACACACACAACACCTTCCACCCCTCCAAACTCACAACAACAACCAAACACCACCTAACCTTGGCTCTCCTACAACACTATAAGCCCTCCACTGGTAGGATATCATGTCCGTGTCTTTACCTCGCCCACAACACCTTAACAACGCGGGTTAGGCTAGACTGGGTGACTAAGGATACGGGGCAGCTGGCTAGTGATAGACATAAGGTTCTTTATTACCGGGTTTAAGGCGTCTGAATGATCCTTAATGGTGGTAGTGAGTTAGGTGGGTGTTAGGTCTTGTTGCTGGGCTCCCTCAGGGCCAGTATCCCTTTCTCTTTCCCCTCCCTTCTTCCCTCTTCCCTCCACCCTTCTCTGTTTGCTAGGTGAGATTTCTGTATTTTTTTCTCTTAGTTTTGAGTCTGATGTGTGTGTGTGTGTGTGTGTGTGTGTGTGTGTGTGTGTGTGTGTGTGTATGGGTGTGTGTGTGTGTGTGTGTGTGTGTGTGTGTGTGTGTGTGTGTGTGTGGTAGTTTTGCATACTGTTTTGGGGTTTTATGGGCCATTCTCTGTCTAGCTTTGCTACTCTGTCTGGGTTCGTTCATGCCTGCCGTTTTAGTCTGGGCTCTCTGTCTGTCTGTCTGTTTGTCTGTTTGTTTGTCTGCCTTTCTGTCTGTCTGTCTGTCTGTATGTCT
>NW_024756871.1:1566950-1592220 GCF_018991925.1 Homarus americanus
CGGAAACAGCTTCCTCCGGCTGACCAGCAGCCCCCGGCCTGCACCTCCCGCAGCACCAGCACCAATGACCTGCCCCGTGGCCACCAAGTGGGCGTAGCGGCCAGGGTGGGCGGTGCGTGGTCCCTGGACGCCCTCGACGACCCTGTTCCTGCGTGGAGGGTGGCCGGTGAAGTCTCGGCCACCCTGCCACGCCCACACCACGCCCGCAGGATCAGGATACACCCAGCTGCCATCGCCAAGGAGATGAGGTGAGTGTTGATGCTGGAGTAGATGTGTGGGCTGACTACACCTGGACTTGTTTGAGTGTATATTATGTGTGTGTGTGTGTGTGTGTGTGTATGTCTTAAACACACACACACACACACACACACACACACACACACACACACACACACACACGACTCTCTCAATCACTAGGTTGACAGGTGGCTCCTCCTCAGCTACCGATTACACCACCACATTATTAACGCCGTAACAAGCGCCGTTATTAATGGTTTTTACCTGTCCACTGCCCCATTAATTACCACAATACCTCAGGTGTGTGTGTGTGTGTGATTCCTCCCGTCACAAACCAAAGGTCGACCCGGAAATAAGGCGTCATTTCTCTTTATTGTGACTCGGATGATATAAGAGTACCGGGGTAAGGCGTGAATTCACATTCTCTATGGTGGGTCGACAGACAATGTATTTTTGAAAGGAAAATTGAGAAATGGGGCTTGGAGGGTAGGGGGGGGGAGGGGGTCACATTGCCCTCATACGCGTGGATTATAACCCATACGTCAGGGTCCTTGGCTTCTTCCACCCCCTCTTCTACCTCCCCCTTCCTCACACCTAGCACTCCTATACCCCTCCTACCCCATACCACAACCAAATTACCCTTCCTCTCCTTCCAAATCACCCCTCCTCCTCTCCTTCCTCCCCCTCTTAGGTCACCCTCCCTCCCATCTACGACACCTCTTCCCTTTTCTAAACAACCCCTTACCCTAACCCCTACCTCTATTCCTCCATCCCCTCACCCCCTCCCCTCACCCCCTCCTACCCTCCAGCCTACGTGTCCTCATGAGGGGGGGAGGGGGAACGAGCCCGCTACTTCTCCAGTACTTTTTCCCACTTGCCTCAGGCCGCAAAATGACCATGACACCTGCCTCTAATTCATTACGGCATTAATTAGTTTTTGTTACTCCAGGTGTTAAAGAAAATGGGGGGATGTGGTCCATGTACGAGAGAGAGAGAGAGAGAGAGAGAGAGAGAGAGAGAGAGAGAGAGAGAGAGAGAGAGAGAGAGAGAGAGAGAGAGAGAGCACCGCTAAATGGGCTATTTCTATTTTTCTCAAGGCCTCAATAGCCTGGTCGATGAGCAGTGATGCGACACTTCTTCACTTAATCCTCAGGTCCCGCTAGGAGTGTGTCTCTAAGGACCCTCTCAGCGTCCCTAGAACCTGTTAAAAGAGTCCCTTGAGATCCTAGGACTAACTTAACTTAACCTAACCTAACCTAACCTAACCTAACCTAACCTAACCTAGGATGATGACTTTATCTTCGAGGAATCTCTCACAGGACTCATTCGGTTATCCTTAGAGTCCCTTAAAGAGACTCCCAGGGCAATCCTATCTATCCTTAGAGTCCTTTAAAGAGGCTCAAAGGGCCCTAAAAATACCTAAGACTCCCTTGAGGATTCTTTGTTTTTTTAGGGGCCACTCATCCACTGTTAGAGTCGGCCATTCACCTACCAGAAGGATCGTCACTCATCTGCTAGGAGGGACCGTCACTCACCCACTCTCACTGACGGTCACTCCCCTGTATGACCATCACCCACCACAGATAAACCACTTTAGAGGTACTGTTAACAAAGGAGGAGGGGGGGTACCTGGGGAGGAGGGATGGGGGGCTCTCTACCTGAGTTAATTAGTGGTTTTGTCACCTGCCAACACCCATCCTCCTCCCTTACACCTTCAGTGATACCTGATGTGTTGGAGAGAAGCAAGCAAGAAGAAGAAGAAGAAGAAGAAGAAGAAGAAGAAGAAGAAGAATGTTTACACTTTTGCCTTCTTATTGTGGTGTGTGTGTGTGTGTGTGTGTGTGTGTGTGTGTGTGTGTGTGTGTGTGTGTGTGTGTGTGTGTGTGTGTGTGTGTGTGGTCAGACTGGAGATAAGTATTGCGGGATGTTTGTTTTTTCTTAGGCTTAAAACGAATGAATAAACTGGTTACACACACACACACACACACACACACACACACACACACACACACACACACAGCCACCTAACCTACACCTATAAATTATGCTATTCTGTCCCACCTCAAGCTGGGATCGTGACTGTACCCAATCACCTGTGACCCAACTCATATGTATTTCCATCTTACACATATACACCCAGAGAGAGAGAGAGAGAGCGAGAGAGAGAGAGAAGGTCGTGATCACTGGAGGGAGCGGTTCGTCTTGCCTCCGTCAACACGTCCAATTACTGACTGGTCGTTAAGGTAAAGGCGTTGGTCACCTATATCACACCTGCCGGGGGAGATGACCTGTAACGACCCTCTGATTAATTTCAATGTGGACCTTTACTGTGGGTTGACCTCTCTGTGTGTGGTTGTGGGGGTGTGTGTGGTTGTGGTGGTGTGGCTGTAGGGGCTGTGTGGTGGTTGTGGTAGTGTGGTTGTGGTGGTGGTTGTGGGGTTTCAGGTGTGGTTGTATTGTGGGGGTGTGGTTATGGGGGTTTGTGGTGTGGTTGTGGTTGTGGTGGTGGTTGTGGGGTGTGGTTGTGGGGGGTGTGGGGGTGGTTTGGTGATTTTGGTTGTGTTTGTGGTGGTGACTGTTCTATTCCTAGATCACAACAGCAATGAAATCCACTAGAGAGAGAGAGAGAGAGAGAGAGAGAGAGAGAGAGAGAGAGAGAGAGAGAGAGAGAGAGAGAGAGAGAGAGAGCCAACTATTAATTGCTAATATACATCTCACATAAATCACCAGAATAAATTACCCATAAATCACCGGGACAAGTGACCGATAAATCACCAAGAGCCAACTCGATTATTGACCCGTGGGGGATAGGGGGATAAATCACCAATTGGATTATTAAAAGAAATCCCGTCATTAGAGCAGTAACCCAGGCAAATAAATCGCTAGGGGGAATACGAGAATAAATCCCCCCTTAATCAGTATGGCAAATAAGACATTAATTACCTGGAAATAAATCGCTGGGAAATAATTTGAAAGTAGTTGTTTTTGTAGAAATTAATCCGTTGTGATATATGAAAAATCGCCTTGGGTTGGATTTTGTTTTGTATGGGACTGGCAGGTTACAGGCTAGGTCAGGACAGGCTACAGGCTAGGTTGGATTAGGTTAGGTTAGGTTAGGTCAGAACTCAGGACAGGCTGCAGGTTGGGTCAGGACAGGCTACATACAGGCTGGATCAGGACAGGTTGAGACAGAACAGGCTACAGGCTTGGTCAGAACAGGATAGGTTAGGTTAGGTTAGGTTCGGTCAAAACTCATTACAAGCTACAGGTTGAGTCAGGACAGGCTACAGGTTGGGTCAGGACAGGCTACAGGATGGGTCAGAACAGGCTACAGGTTGGGTCAGGACAGGCTACAGGTTGGGTCAGAACAGGCTACAGGTTGGGTCAGAACAGGCTACAGGTTGGGTCAGGACAGGCTAGAGTACAGGCTAGGCTTCTTCAAGCAGAGTCCTATGACCTTGCTGCCGGGGTGAACGCGCGTCAGTCAACATTGATATCGAGGAGGGAGAAACGTACGGAGACAGCACACACGACGTCATCTCTGGGTTACTGGCGCTTAGGAGGTTACCCACCCCGAAGAGGAGGAGGAGGAGGAGGAGGAGGAGGAGGAGGAGGAGGAGGAGGAGGAGGAGGAGGATAAGAGGAGATGAGTAGGAGGAAGAATATGAGGATCAAGAGGAAGATGAGGAGAAGAGGAAGAGTAGGTAGCAATAGAATATAACGAAGAATTTATAACCCAAAAAATAATACACTCACAATTTCTTTCTTTAAAACACGAGAAAAAAATGATAATAAAAGTAAAAAAAAAAAAAATAAATCAAATAATTATTCATACTAATGTTGTTTTACATAAATGAAAATAACAATTGTAAAAAAAAAGAAGAGTAATTTAGCTGAGTCAGGAGGATGTAAACAAAGACGGGTACAATATTGACAGGTGAAGCGAGGAAGTTTACTGGTCCTATGTCTGTCTGTCTTTCTCTGTCTTTCTGTCTACCTTTCTTTATTTATCTGTTTCTCTTTCTTTCTATGATTCTCTCTCTCTCTCTCACCTGTTTAACACCTGACGATTCAGCTGGTGGTAGTGGTGGTAGGGAGTTGGGTGGTGGTAGGTGGGTGGGAGGTGGTGGTAGATGGTGGTGGGGTGTGGTAGGGAGGGTGGGAGGTGGTGGTAGGTGGGTGGTGGTAGGAGGTGGGTGGGCGTTGGTAGTGGTGGGTGGTGATGGTGGTAGGTGGTAGTAGTAGCATCCTGTACCTATAGTTGACTACAACGTTACAATGCACAATAGCCCAATGTTAATTTGTTACACACACACACACACACACTCGGTGGCAAAAGTAAACTTATGAATATATAACTACGGCAATCAATTATCCTTGGCTGGGTGGATAATCTTATTTAACACCCTGGCGATGTTGACTTTGTGGGAGCGCCAGTGTGGGCAGAAGGCGGTCTGTCGTTCGTTTGGCGTTGTCAAGTGTGATGGTGCTGCCTGTAGGACTCGCGTGTGTGTGTGTGTGTGTGTGTGTGTGTGTGTGTGTGTGTGTGTGTGTGTGTGTGTGTGTGTGTGTGTGTGTGTGTGTGTGTGTGTGTGTGTGTGTGTGTGTGTGTGTGTGTGTGTGTGTGTGTGTGTGTGTGTGTGTGTGTGTGATGTGTGTGTGTGTGTGTGTGTGTGTGTGTGTGTGTGTGAGCAAAATAAACAATCCATATATATAAATACAACTCCCCCTCCCTCCCCACATACACAGGTGAGGGGGAGGGAGGGAAGGGGGAGGGAGGAAATGGGGGTGGGAAGGAGCTTGATGGGGTGAGACCGTGGGAATACTCAGGAAAAAAAAAGTGGGGGGGGGAGACGTGTACTTAATGGGTCACGTTTTGCAGGGGTGATGATTATCTACCTGAAGAAGGTGTTGAAGGAGGGCCGGTGACAAGCAAGGTTACCACACCTGAGAGACCACCTTACTGACACCACCTGCTGCCTCTCTCTGTCTATATGTCTGGCTGTTTGCTGTGTGTGTACGTATATATCTACGTGTGTCAGTCTTCCCTACACACACACACACACACACACACACACACACACTTATCTCTGAAGCAGCGACTCCATTAAGTATACTAAGACCAACAGGTAAACCAGAACACATCTATTTAAGTTGTATTCTCGTGTAAACCAGAACAACGACCCTGAAGCCTCGACCCACCAAGTCACACCACAACATCAGGCGGCGCTCGTGACCAGGGCAGGAAGGCCTCTGTCTCTAACCCCACCAAAACAATGTTGGGTCGTGGAGGAGGAGGAAGACCTGTGCTAAGAGGTGACACAGTTCTGCCTGGGTCACCACGCCCCTCATGTCAGGTTCCTGTTGGTGTAGGAAGTCTTTCTGGCGTAGGAGTTCCTCTTTTTGGGGTGTTCCTGCGAGTGTGAGGAACTTATCTGTCGTAGGAATCCCTCTGGCGGTGCTTTCCTGTGGCGTAGGATATCTTTCGGGCTCCTCATGCTTGACCTCTTTTCCTGCTGGTGTGGGAATCCATTTGGCACAACACCACAGGATCCCTGACCTAGAATAGAGACATTTCCCAGGATGACCCAGGATCTGACCTAGGATATCTTAGAATGTCAACATAATACTGACTGTAAACATGACCCAGGGAGAAACAGGATGTCCTCGTGACCCCAATGGACCCTAGGGGGGGGGGGAGTCTGTCTCACACCAGTTCTATACTTGTGTCGCCTTACTTTGTACTGCCTGTCATTTCGTCTTCCCGGTATTGTGGGCTAGAGTTCACCTTTACCCGGTACACCTGTGTAATTACTATGCCTAATTATCCCCCTGTGTAGTTAACGAGGTTCTGGCATAAAGATGATGTGAAAAAAATGACAAACACAGTCGACCTGAAGCCAGATTTGTTTAGCGTTGAAGCTTCACTCCTCCAGCCAATACCCAGTGTGGTGTTCAAGGGCTATTACCTCCGTAGCAGAGTTGGTTTAGGTTAGGTTAGGTTAGGTTAGTTTAGGTTAGGTTAGGTTAGGTTAGGTTAGTTTAGGTTAGGTTAGGTTACGTAGAAATCGCTTGAAGGAACTCATTGTGTGTTCTATGGAGATGTTTATAGTTATATCCCAAGTTAAGATTCATTTGCTGGGAACAAGTTGAAAAGTTTTGAGCCTTGGGTGTAGGAACTGTTCTCTAACTGTGTTCATAACTCTCCTAACCTAACGTAACCTAACCTAACCTAACCTAACCTACCCGAGTAATGACTTCTAGTGACGCCTTATTTCTTAGTTTTTTCCTTCCCCTGAATTTCATGGCGTGGAATTATGATCTCAAATGACGCAGATCGAATCTAAAATTACTAATGGGTTGACCAGGGTCTTTAAGGCTTATATCGATAGCCTTCAACGATAGATTTAAAGCCTTAATGAATGTGAGGCTTAGCTCCTCCCTGTCCCGCTAAATCAACTCATTTAATGCTAGACTTATGCCCGGGCATCTATCCCTGGGCATTTATCGCCTTTCCAGTGTCCACCATATGGTATGCCCGTATACAGTAGACATAGGCATCATCTGTTTACAGCACATATCCTTCAATTGGGACGTGGTTTATTGGTACACGTATCATATACAAGTATTGGGTACAGTGTGTGTGTGTGTGTGTGTGTGTGTGTGTGTGTGTGTGTGTGTGTGTGTGTGTGGTTATCAGTAAGTGGATTTAGATGATTAGTGAAGCTTAGGTGTGACGGTCAGAGTGCTGTTTATAATCCGTGTTGAACTAGGATCTCTCTCTCTCTCTCTCTCTCTCTCTCTCTCTCGGTCTGTTTGTATCTCAATGTGTGTATCAGTGTTTATGTATGAAAGTAGAGAGAGAGAGAGAGAGAGAGAGACTTTTCCTCCAACTCCACCTCCACCTCCAACACCTCCTCCAATACCACCTCCAACACCACCACCTCCTCCAACACCACCTCCTCCTCCTCCAACACCTCCAACACCACCACCACCTCAACACCACCTCCTCCAACACCATCAACACCACCACCTCCTCAACACCTCCTCCACCACCAACCTCTCCTCCAACCTTTCCTAACACCTCCTGCTCCAACACCTCCTCCTCCTCCAACACCTCCTCCAACACTACACCTCCTCCTCCAACAGGCTGTTCAAGGTCAGGTTCCCGCCAGGTATTCCATTGTGGAGGGTAACAATGGAATAGAAGTCAGTATTTGTCCTGGCTGTAATGAGGTTCCCCCATCCCCGCTGATGGGATAGAGGGTGGATGAGGACAGAGTGGATGGGGGTGGGGTGTGAATGGGTGGGAGGAGGAGTGGATGGATGGGAGAGTGGGTGGACTCTCTCTCTCTCTCTCTCTCTCTCTTCTCTCTCTCTCCTTCGGTGGCCACCAAGGTACAGGACAGGTAAACATTGGCTAATTACCTTCAACACTCACCTGTACACAGTCCAGGACAATATAAGGTATGTACCTGGCTGGAATGGAGGAGGAAGAGGAGGAGAAGAGGAAGAGGATAAGAGGAGGAAGAGGAAGGGAAGAGGAAGAGGATACGAGGAGGAAGAGGAAAGGAAGGGGAGATGAGAAATTTTAAATGTGGAGGAGGAGGAGAGGAAGAGGAGGAGGAGGAGGAGGAGGAGGAGTAGAAGAGCAGGAGGAGGAGGAAGATCGAAGAAGAACAAGTATAACAAATAACTATTAGACATACTTAACTCCTCTACCACCATCACCTACCACCACCAACCACCATCACCAACCACTATCCACCAACACCACCACCAACCACTATCCACCAACCACCATCACCAACCACAATCCACCACCAACCAACACCTCCAGATTACATATAACAACAAGTATTAACCACAATTTCATTCCTTCCTCAACGCTTCTACCACAATCGCTACTTCGCCACCCAACCAATCAGCGCGTGAGAATGTTGATATTACGATTGTTCTCTCGGTAATTACTATGTTCCTGTGTTCAGTAATAACTACCTATTACCGGGCGGTGGTATTATTGAGAGAGTACTGACAATATAATCTCTTCGGTAAGGTAAATACAGTTGTTAAAATATACAATTCACCTAAGTAACCACAATTATAATCTACCTGAATCAACCACTATCAGGATCCACTACCACAATCCAATACCATAACCAGATCTAACTACCACCATTCGTAAAGAGTTACTAAAATACTCGTAAACCAACACAAGTATAACCACAATCATTCACACAATAACCAACTACCACAATCCATTCACCCAACCAGTCCTACCAACATTCCGACGTACCACCATCACCACAATCAAGCATCCTTGGAATGTGGTCGTTGACCGGTGATTTTATAAGGTCAAGAGGTCACGACAAGAGAGGGTTGAAGGCCTGAGTGGGAGGGAGGGAGGGTGGGTGGAGAGGTGGGTGAGGGAGGGAGGAAGGTGGGTAGGTGGGTGAGGGAGGTGGGTGGGTGAGGAGGAGGGAAGGTGGGTAGGTGGGTGAGGGAGGTGGGTGGTGAGGGAGGGAGGGAAGGTGGAGTGGTGGGTGAGGGAGGAGGGAAGGTGGGTGGGTGAGGAGGGAGGTGAGGTGGGGAGGGAGGGAAGGTGGGTGGGTGGGTAGGTGGGTGAGGAGGGAGGGAGGAAAGGTGGGTGGGTGGGTAGGAGAGAAACGAAAAAGGAGGATGGGAGAGAATGTTGAAGTGAGGAGTGAAGAAAGAAAGAGAGAGAGGAGAGAAATGACTGAGACGAAGAGAATTCAGAAGATCAGAACCAAAAAAAAAGTTGAATGTGAAGCCACGTATAAAAACAATACCACAGTAGTTGCTAGAGGTGCCGCCAGAGGGACACACACACAGCTGATTAAAGTAAACATTGAACAGCTGATCGAGCCTGGACCAATAACGATTAAGTCTTACTAATTTTGGTATAGATTCTTAGTAAATATAGTTGTAGTTTGATAAAGATAGTTGTTGTGATAGTTGTATGAATGGTGGTTGGTGTTGTTAAGAGGTAGTGGTAGTTGTATGAATGGTGGTTGGTGTTGTTAAGAGATAGTGGTAGTTATATGAATGGTGGTTGGTGTTGTTAAGAGATAGTGGTAGTTATATGAATGGTGGTTGGTGTTGTTAAGAGATAGTGGTAGTTATGAATGGTGGTTAGTGTTGTTAGAGATAGTGGTAGTGGTAGTTATATGAATGGTGGTTGGTGTTGTTGAGATAGTGGTAGTGGTGGTTATGAATGGTGGTTGGTGTTGTTAAGAGATAGTGGTAGTGGTAGTTATATGAATGGTGGTTGGTGTTGAGATAGTGGTAGTGGTAGTTGTATGAATGGTGGTTGGTGTTGTTAGGATAGTGGTAGTGGTAGTTATATGAATGGTGGTTGGTGTTGTTAAGAGATAGTGGTAGTGGTAGTTATATGAATGGTGGTTGGTGTTGTTAAGAGATAGTGGTAGTGGTAGTTATATGAATGGTGGTTGGTATTGTTAAGAGATAGTGGTAGTGGTAGTTGTATGAATGGTGGTTGTAGTTGTAGTACACAAAATATCACTGGTATAATTACTAGTACTCTTGCTGCCACTGTTATGATTACTACTGCTACTACAATAACTACTACTACAACCACCAGTAATACAAACACAAAAACTACTACTTCTACTACTATTACCACTACTACCACCACCACCACACCAAGAAAAACCCCTACTACTACCACCACCACTACTAACCCTCTACAACAATCATTGAAACCCAATCCATAACCACCACTACCACCACTACCACTACTAACCCCACAACAATCATTGAAACCCAATCCATAACCACCACTACCACCACTACCACCACCACTACTAACCCTCTACAACAATCATTGAAACCCAATCCATAACCACCACTACCACCACTACCACCACCACTACTAACCCTCTACAACAATCATTGAAACCCAATCCATAACCACCACTACCACCACTACCACCACCCATAACCCTTCCACCAGGTAAGAGTCGTACTAATGAGCCCGGGGAAGGTGTGAAGAAAGAAGGGGGGGGCGGTGGGGGGGGGGGGGTGTTGGCACCTGGATGTGGGAGAGGCAGTTCCTCACCTTCTGGCACCTAGGTCACCTGAGGTAATTCTAACAGCCTATAATCACCTGGGGTCGTGGAAAATGAGGTAACGTATGGTAGGTCCCACCCCCCCTCTACACCACCCCTTCCCTCTCCTCTCCCCTCCCTCCCGGGTTGTAGGTACAGGAGGTCTCGTGACGATAAATCTCAGGTGGAAAAAGCGACGATCAGCCGTTTATATGGGTTCAATTCCCCGCCGCCCCTCCCCACAACAACCA
The DNA here is from genome assembly GCF_018991925.1 of Homarus americanus. Classification (NCBI taxonomy): domain Eukaryota; kingdom Metazoa; phylum Arthropoda; class Malacostraca; order Decapoda; family Nephropidae; genus Homarus; species Homarus americanus. The sequence continues at coordinate 1,577,527 of NW_024756871.1, forward strand.
CTACTACTACCACCAACAACTACTACTACAACCACCACCACAATTACCACAACAGGTGAGAGAGAGAGAGAGAGACCCACACTGTGTTAATTACGTCACATATATCTTCATCTACCTGTCCCGTTCACTTATCCACCTTATCTCCTCCCTAATTTATCTTCATCTCCCTGTTATTGTCTTCTCTCCCTTATCCATTCTTCTCTCTTTCTTCTGTCCTTTTTTCCTTCGTATCTTCCTGTATTTTCCCTTTCCCTTTCAGTTATTCCTTCCTTCCTTCCTTCCTTCCTTCCTTCCTTCTCTCCCTCTCTCTCTCCACCTCCGTCTCTCCATTTCTCCTTTCACCTCTCTCTCATTTTTTCCTCCCCTCCATACCTCCCTCCCTACTTCCATCTCCCTTTTCCATCCTCCCTCCCTCCCTCCCTCCTTCCCTCCCTCCCTCCTTCCTTCCCTCCCTTCCTTCTGTTGTAATATCGTGTCTCGTGTCTAATTGCTCCCTCATTTCCGGGTCACAACACAGGGTCTTAAACTACGGGGTCTTTTTTATCCATAGACTCACCGTAATTACTTGTCCGGGTCTACTTAAACGCGTAGTTGAGTAGTTTAAGTAGTTAAGATCTTCTCCCCACAACACACAACAAAGGCAGCCATTGGTAGAAGCTTTTACTCACACCCTTGACAACAGCCAATCAGAGGAGCCGTAACAAACCCATTAAAACACACACGTAAACATAACTTAGTGACTGTAAATTTTTTTTTAGAGGTGATAAAATGAGAAGTGTTTAATCTTCTTCTTCTTCTTCTTCTTCTTCTTCTTCTTCTTCTTCTTCTTCTTCTTCTTCTTCTTCCTGTCTCTATCTCTTCCCTTCCTCCTCCTCTTTCTCCTCCTGCTGCTCATCCTCCTTCTTCTTCCTCGTTCATTACTCCCTTTTCTCTATCCTCCCTTTCCCTCTCTATTCCTCCTCTTTCTACACCTACCCCTTCCTCTTCTTCCCTCCTGTCTTCCCTCTTATTTTTCCTCCCTTCACCCCTCCTTCTTCCCTCCTCCTCTTCCTCCTCTACCTATCCCTTCACCCCTCCTTCTTCCCTCCTCCTCTTCCTCCTCTACCTATCCCCTCACCCCTCCTTCTTCCCTCCCCACATCCCTTCACCCCTTCTTCCTTACTCTCTTTTTCGTCCCCTAACCCCTCCTCTTCCTCCACTCTTCCACCTATCTCTCATCCCCCTCCCTCCCCTCAGAAGGTTCCGCTCCTAGTCACGGGGTGGTGGGGGTACCTAACCTTTTGACCTTCCCGTCACCTAATAACTTTCACCTTCGTTATGGGATGCCCTTCATCTCCCCCCTCGGCGTCTTCATCCTCACCCCCGGGGCAGCATCATCATCTCCTCTCCCTACCTACCTTAACTACATTTTTCCTCAACCAATAGTCAGATTAAAGGTCAGATTATAGTTGACCTTTGACCCTGATGTCTCCCTCACGTGACCTTGTGTAATCTAACCTAAGCTAACCTAACCTAACCTAACCTAACCAAACCTAACCTAACCTAACCTCCCTCATCATAATGCCATACAATCCTCTGGAGCAGGGGTTCTCAACCAGGGGGAAAAACTGATTCGGGAGCAAGAGATATGTTCGATGATAAATCAATCACAGAATTTTGGCCCTTGATGTGCGATTCCTACCCAAAAGCGGCAGAAAGAGCTATCCGTGCATTGCTTCCGTTTGTGTCGACATATCTTTGTGAGTCAGGCTTTTCAACTCTGTTGCAAATTAAAACGAAGCAACGTAGTAGATTAGAGGTAGAAAATGACCTGCGTTGTGCCCTTTCAAGCACTCCTCCGCGTATCCCAGAATTGGCGAAGAAAAAACAATCACAGGTTTCTCATTGACTGTAATCTTCATCTGAATAAAATTAATTACAAATTTACAATATCCTGGTATTCTATTGAACTTTTTGTTTATTGCATTATGCTTCAGTTTGGTCTGTTAAGTAATTCATTATAAAAAAAAAAAAAACTATTTTACTTTTATCCAAGTTTTATAAATCCATCAACATTTTCAATTGGCATTTAATTTGTAAAACTCCACTATAAAAATAATCCATGTAAAATTGTAAACGTATATGCACTAATATGGAAAAAATAAAGGTTTTCAGTATTATATGCATATTATTTGGAATGCACTTTTTGAGGCAGACAATCTTGGAAAGGAGGGGGAATGACATTCTGACATATGGTGAAAGGGGTGCATCGGGCAAACAAGGTTGAGAACCACTGCTCTGGAGGATTGATTTGACCTTTCGCCCTGACCCCCTCTGACCCCCCTTCCCCCTCCCCCTACCCCTCCCCCTCCCCCTCCCCCTGACCAATCACGAGGAGGAAATGATTAATGACCTCTTCTCTAGCTCTTACTGATGTACCTAGGTCATGGTAGGTCAGTCTAGGAGGGTGAGAGGGGGTTGGAGGTGTCAGGAGTGGGATGAGAGTGGGTTGGAGGTACAAGGAGGGGGGTGAGAGGGTTTAGGGGGGTGCCATGAGAGGGGTGAGGGGGGTGAGAGGGGGTGTTGGAGGTGCCAGGAGAAGGTGAAGATGAAAGTTGTTTACCTGGCATTAATTAATTAGCCTTTGCTCATTACCTGTGTTACCTGTCCACGACGTTTAATTAGCATCACCAAATTACCTTGAGAGAGAGAGAGAGAGAGAGAGAGAGAGAGAGATTATCCAGGTCTACCGAAGAAGGATTTGTCTCTGCTATGATTAATCCAAGGCTTAAGGCTCTAGGGTTAATACAGGACTTAAGCCACGGTGGTCGGATCCTTGCGCCTGACGTACTCCCAGATGGACGGACGTCTTAGCCCGGGGCGCCCTAACCCAGGACGTCTGACTAGTGTTGCCAAATCACTCTGCAACATCCTACTGTACTGCATAGCGCGCATTCCTTTCGGTAGGATGGCAATTAGCACAGGTGTTTCTCAGGTGTGTGTGTGTACGGGGGGAGGAAATGGTGGCAGGTGTGTGTATTGTGTCGCTGCTGAGATGGTGGTTATGGTGATGGTGGTGTAGAATGTTGGTTGTGCTAGTAAGATGGTGGTGGCTGGTTGGTAGTGGTGGTGGCTGGTTGGTAGTGGTGGTGGCTGGTTGGTAGTGGTGGTGGTAGTAGTAAAACCACCACCACCACCACCACCACCACCACCACCACCACCACTACTACTAGGTCTCCACCATAGCCTCCTCCACTTCCCTCTTCCTCCTCCACCCATCTCTCCCCACCCTCTCGTCTCCACTACCCACCAATCCCACCCATTTCCTGTCCCACCCACCTTCGCTACCCACCCACATCCTTCCCCCACCAGACTCTCTTCCACCCATCTTCACTACTAGTCTTCTCCACCCGCCTTCTCCTCCACCTTCTCCCTCCATACTCACTCACCCCACCCACTTCTCCACCCTATTCCACCCACCTCCACCCTGTCACTCACTACCTCCCTAAGACAATTAGCTTAAAGTGCTTGCTAAACCTAACCTAACCTAACCTAAACTTGAATATTTACTAAAACTACTGAAAACCACCGATAATTATTGAAAACTGGAGAAAAATAACGAAAAATATTGCAAAATAACGAAAAATAATGAAAATTAACGAAAACCCCCCCAAAAAATCGAATAAATAAGGAAAACCACCAAAAATAACGAAAACTAGAGAAAACGAACGAAAAATCACGGAAAATTACCCAATACCACCGAAAAATAACGAAAATTACCGAAAATCAACGAAAGATAACAAAAACTACCGAAACATAACGAAAAATAACGAAAACGACCAAAAATAACGAAAATCAACGAACCAGGAAGCAAAAACCTCCCGAAAATTAGCGAAATCAACTGAAAAACAAACACCGAGGGGTAACTCAGTCATACGTAACCTCGTAAACACCGAAAACCACAAAAAGCATCCGTCATAAACACCTGTGTCTACCTTAACCTACTTTAACATTAATTGATAAACACAGGTGATGTAAGTGTGTCAACAAGCACGTGTTTTATTGCCTTAATCAACAACTTCCTTCCTTTGTTAAATGCTTTTGCTTGTAGTGGTTCTCGTTTAAGCATTATTTCTCTCTCTCTCTCTCTCTCTCTCTCTCTCTCTCTCTCTCTCTCTCTCTCTACTGAAGAATGACTTAATTGCTTTAACAGAGGAAATACTTATTCAGAACAGTTAGCATAGATAATGATTGCTTCCTTTCAGTACTAGATCATCTCTCTCTGTCTCTCTCTCTATCTCTCCCTTCTCTTTATTTATTTCTCACTCTTTTTCTCTCTTTCTCTCTTTCTCTCTATATCACTGTTAGACACCCCATGATTTTCGCTCATTTATATCCGCCACAGTTAACACATCAAGTCAACTCATTTAATGTTGTATGTTTTCCTTCTCTCGTCCTTAAGTTTATATCTCTGTCTCTTTCTGTCTGTCTCTTTATTTTCAGTTGATTGTCTCTGTCTCAACCTGAAGTCATCCTTAATTAACATGATTTAGTAAGTTCATAGATGAGACAGTTAGCGTAGCCAGTGAAATTTAACTGCGTGTTGATGCGGGTTGACGCTATCGTTGTGTTGTGGGAGTGATGAGTCTTTGTTTTCGTTCGCCATTTGTTTACGCGCTGAATCCGGATACATATATATTATTCCTAGACTCATTAATTATGGTCTATTGAATTCGTTCCTTAAAACTATATTGCTTTAGTGATTATATATTATTTTTTTTAGTGTATTTTTGAACGGATTTCATCATAAGACAAATATTTTCATTCTAAAGACATGAGAGGTGTAGGCGGGTGGAGGGGGGAGGGGGGGGGTTTATTTATCGTGGCCATAAAGCTGTTAATCTTGTTGATATTTATGGAGACTCGACCTTGTGTCTCTTACCATATATTCTCCCTCCGTTCTCATATACACCAGTGACTATATTGTTATAATTTTGACCTTCACCATTTAATATATTATTATATAAACATCTACACTATATACACACATGGGTAAAAACCTCTCTTATAACGAACTATCTCAAGCTAAAACAGGTTCTATATAGTAAACGAATATCTTATAACGAAGTGTGCTTACGAAATATACTGTATATCAAGGTTACTCACAGTTTAAAGTGAAGTGAGGGCCATCTTGCACGGGGGGCGGGGGGGGAAGAGTCCTTGGCACCATAACTCACCATAACTTCATCATCATTTAACAATCACTAGAATCAATGTTGCTTGGAATTGCAGCTGGTGATTCAACATTGATTTTCTTGTTTATTCCTGTATGGTAAGAGGGTGTGTGTTGGTTTATCCGTCACCCCACCTTAGTGATACGTGTTTGTTGCTTTGTTATTAGTTTCAGGTAAGCAAAATGTCCCTCAGGTGTTGTTAATAAGGCACAGGTGTGATAGTCACTGGCAGAGGAATGATAATACCTGACGCAAGAACGATAATCACTGACGCAGGAATGATAATCACTGACGCAGGAATGGTAATACCTGACGCAAGAATAATAATCACTGACGCAGGAATGATAATCACTGACGCAGGAATGATAATCACTGACGCAGGAATGGTAATACCTGACGCAAGAATAATAATCACAGACGCAGGAATGATAACCACACTGACAGATTTAGCTATGAACACCACGGATGTCAACAAACAACTGACCGAAAAACTGAAACGATCCAGGGTTGTGATTCGTAAGGCTTCGAACGATGAATTTCCGAACACAGGTGAAGAAACACAACAAAAAAAGATAACTTAGGAATTAATTGTGATTCATTAGTAATTACCTGTATTAATTTATCACCTAGGAATTAAATAGAGAATAGTTTCCTTAGTCTGTACTCTAATTTGGTTTGGTAAATGGCAGGTGATGTGGAGCAGTGAGGTGTGTGTGTATGTGTGTGTGTGTGTGTGTCTGGCCACCCACCTAGTACTCCTGAAGGTGAGGTGTTGTGGGCGTGCAAGGGTTTACATAGAGCACACACACACATACACACACACACAGACACACACACACACACACTTTCCAACAACAGTCCTTTGTCAATTTTAAAGTAGTAACATGACCCCTAAAACCACACTTAAAAAAAAAAAGTACCGATCAGTCAGGTCAGAAAGGGCGGAAATTGAACTGAAAAAAACTCCCTCATCGTGTGAAAAACATCATCCATCACCCACGTCAGAAAAGGTGGAAATTCGGTTAAGTTAATGACTGATCCTAGGAGAGAGAGAGAGAGAGAGAGAGAGAGAGAGAGAGAGTACATTTACCACTCCCAGAGAGACAGTGCCATATACAGTGCCACTATCTAGGAGTACTAAATGGCACTCCGTCGGTGGTCTCATGTCATAGTTAGCTCTCTGGCACCACCAACACCCACACGGAGGAGCTGTGAGAGTTAACTGTGCTTGTTAAGGCAGTGAAGGTATAATGTACAAGCAGCTATGACGATCTGTGCTTGTAGAGGCAGTGAGACATTAGGTACAGGTAGGTATGATAGTAATTTGTTCTTGTGAAGGAAATGAAAGCAGAATTGAATGCAGTGGAACCTGTATGTGGATGTATTACGAGTTACTTATGTGTTTTGTGAATCCTTTGAATATAAACAATGTCTTTAATAATGTAACCTAATTAACTGTTGTTTATTTGTGTCTCTCCCCCAGGAACGGGTCGGTGGGGCAGTGGCTGAAGGAGTTGAGTGTCTTGTATGAGTCTGAGTGTATGAATACCCTTCAGTCCAAGTCTCTGCCGGGAGAGTGTGGCCGCCGCCCCGCTACCTCCACCAGCACCTCCTCCTCCACCCGCCACGCCGTCAGGGCCATCCAGCGAAGGGCTCACGCCGTCTCCACCGAGTTCGCCAGACTGTGCCAGTGAGTGTCTCTTGTCTTACCAGTTACTGACTGGTCTACCTCTCTTACTGACTGACTTAACAGTTAAATACCATACCTGGTGTTACAGCACCACTATACCTGGTGTTACAGCACCACTACACATGGTGTTACAGCACCACTGTACCTGGTGTTACAGCACCACTATACCTGGTGTTACAGCACCACTATACCTGGTGTTACAGCACCACTATACCTGGTGTTACAGCACCACTATACCTGGTGTTACAGCACCACTATACCTGGTGTTACAGCACCACTATACCTGGTGTTACAGCACCACTATACCAGCACCTGGTTGTTGTGTTTCAGGCGGCTGGAGTGGTTGGAGCTGCGTCAGGTGCCGGCCCTGGCCGGGTCTCTTGTGGGCCACATCAACAACTTCCTCAGAGACTATACCACCCAGTGGACCTCCGCTGACCCCGACCTCCAGCCCCAGGTGAGTCCCCTGATAACTACCTCCAGCCCCAGGTGAGTCCCCTGATAACTACCTCCAGCCCCAGGTGAGTCCCCTGATAACTACCTCCAGCCCCAGGTGAGTCCCCTGGATAATCTCAATACCTCCAGCCCCAGGTGAGTCCCCTGGATAACTACTCTCTCCAGCCCCAGGTGAGTCCCCTGATAACTACCTCCAGCCCTACAGGTGAGTCCTGATAACTACCTGCAGCCCCAGGTGAGTCCCCTGATAACTACCTCCAGCCCCAGGTGAGTCCCCTGATAACTACCTGCAGCCCAGGTGAGTCCCCTGATAACTACCTCCAGCCCCAGAGTCCCTGATAACTACCTGCAGCCCCAGGTGAGTCCCCTGATAACTACCTGCAAGCCCCAGGTGAGTCCCCCTGATAACTAATACCTCCTCCAGCCCCAGGTGAGTCCCCTGATAACTCCCTCCAGCCCCAGGTGAGTCCCCTGATAACTACCTCCAGCCCCAGGTGAGTCCCCTGATAACTCCCTCCAGCCCCAGGTGAGTCCCCTGATAACTACCTCCAGCCCCAGGTGAGTCTCCTGATAACTACCTCCAGCCCCAGATAAGTCCCTCTGATAATCCCCTCTCCAGCCGGTGGTGAGTCCCTCCTGATAACTACCTCCAGCCCCAGGTGAGTCCTCCTCCTGATAACTACCTCAGCCCTAGGTGAGTCCCCTGATAACTACCTCCAGCCCCAGGTGAGTCCCCTGATAACTACCTCCAGCCCCAGGTGAGTCCCCTAATAACTACCTCCAGCCCTAGGTGAGTCCCCTAATAACTACCTCCAGCCCCAGGTGAGTCCACTGATAACTAAATCCAGCCCCAGGTGAGTCCCCTGATAACTACCTCCAGCCCTGTGATGAGTCCCACAATAACTACCTCCAGCCCCAGGTGAGTCCACTGATAACTAAATCCAGCCCCAGGTGAGTCCCCTGATAACTACCTCCAGCCCCAGGTGAGTCCCCTAATAACTACCTCCAGCCCCAGGTGAGTCCCCTGATAACTCCCTCCAGCCCCAGGTGAGTCCCCTGACCTTCATATATTATATAATTAGTAGTAACTGTTGTTGTTGTTGTTGTTGTTGTTGTTGTATTAATCATTATAACTGGTAGTAACTGTTGTTGTTGTTGTTGTTGTTTACAGTCGTCCCTGGGTCGTCAGAGTAAGGTGATTCATCAGATCTGTGAACGACTGACGGAGGTGTGTAGCAACGACCCCGACGGCGACGACGACCTCGACCACAACACGACCCGCCAGGTGGTGCAGGTGGTGACGGCGCTGGGTCACGCCTTCACCAAGCTGGTGGACCTCATGCTGAGCCGTGAGATTAAGGTGAGTGTCGAGGGCTAGGTGGCACTGTTGGCACTGTTGGTTGTTGTTGTTGTATTAATCATTGGGTAACTGGTAAGTAACTGTTGCTGTTGTTGCTGCTGTTTTTCATAGCCAGTCCTGGGTCGTCAGAGTAAGGTGATTCATCAGATCTGGTGAACGACTCTGATTGAGTGTGTAGCAACGACCCCTGACGGCGACGACGACCTGACCAGCCAACACGACCCGCCAGGTGGTGCAGGTGGTGACGGCAAAGGGTCACGCTCACCTGCTGGTGGACCCTCATGCTGTCGTGATTACGTGAGTGTCGAGGGCCAGGTGGTACTATATAATTGCTGGCACTCACTGACCGCGGTGAGTGCCGAGGGCCTGTGCGCCTAAGTTGGCACTCACTGATCATGGTGACCGTCGAGGGCCAGGTGGCACTGCCAAGGTTCTCACTGACCGCGGTGAGTGTCGAGGCCAGGTGGCACTGTTACATTCACTGATCATGGTGAAAGTGTCGAGGGCCAGGTGGCACTGCTGGCACTCACTGATCATGTGGAGTGTCGAGGGCCAGTGGTACCGCTGGCACTCACTGATCATGGTGAGTGTCGAGGGCCAGGCGGCACTGTTGGCAATTGCTGGCACTCACTGATCATGGCGAGTGTCGAGGGCCAGGGCACTGTTGGCACTCACTGACTGCGTGAGTGTCACAGCCAGGTGGCACTGTTGGCACTCACTGGATCAAGGGCAGGACTGTCGAGGGCTAGGTGTTCCGTTGGCACTCATTGATCATGGTGACTGTCGAGGCCAGGTGGCACTGCTGGCACTCTTCACTGGATCATGGTGAGTGTCGAGGCCAGGTATACCGTTGGCACTCACTGATCATGGTGAGAGTGTCGAGGCCAGGTGGCACTGTTGGCACTCACTGATCATAGAGTGTCTAGGCCAGGTGGCACTGTTGGCACTGTTGGCAACTCACTGACTGGGCGGTGAGTACCCAGGGCCCGGTGGCACCGTTGGCACTCACCGATCATGGTGAAAGTGTCGAGGGCCAGGTGGCACCTGCTGGCACTCACTGGATCATGGTGATCGTCAAGGGCCTGCGTACCAGCTGGCATCACCGATCATGGTGAGTGTCAAGGGCCAGGTGGTACCTGTTGGCACTCACTGATCATGGTGATCGTCGAGGGCCTGGTGGCACCGTTGGGTACCACTGATCATGGTGACCGTCAAGGGCCAGGTGGCATTGCTGGCACTCTCACTGACTGCGGTGACCGTCAAGGGCCAGGTGGCACCGTTGGCACTCACCGATCATGGTGACTGTCGAGCCTGGGTGGTGAGACCACCGCGCACCTCACTGATCAGGCGGTGGAGTGCCGAGCCAGGTGGGCACTGCTGGCACTCACCGATCATGGTGAGTGTCGATGCGCCAGGGGGTATACTGCTGGGCACTCACCGATCATGGTGACCGTCGAGGGCCGGTGGTGACTGTTGGCACTCACGATCATGGTGGCGTCGAGGGCCAGGTGGCACCGCTGGCACCTCACCATGATCATGGTGACTGCCGAGGGCCAGTAGCACTGCTGGCAACTCACTGATCATGGTGACTGTCAGAGGGCCAGGGGTGGCACCGTTGGCACTCTCACCGGATCATGGCGACTGTCGAGGGCCTGGTGGCATCGGTGCTGGCACTCACCGATCATGGTGACTGTCGAGGGCCAGGTGGCACTGTTGGCACTCACTGGATCAAGTAGTGACTGTCGAGGGCCTGGTGGCACCGTTGTAACTCACTGACTCATGGTGACTGTCGAGGCCTGGTGGCACCGTTGGCACCTACCGATCATGGTGACTGTCGAGGGCCAGGTGGTACTGTTGGCACTCACTGATCATGGTGACTGTCGAGGCCTGGTGGCACCCGTTGGCACTACCGATCAGTGTGCAGGATCAATGAGGCCAGGTGGCACTGTTGGCACCTCACTGATCATGGTGACTGCCGAGGGCCTGGTGGGCACCGTTACACTCACTGATCATGGTGACTGTCGAGGCCAGGTACTGCTTAAACCACCGATCATGGTGACTGTCGAGGGCCAGGGGTGGTACGTTGGCACTCACCGACTGCGGTGACTGTCGAGGCCTGGTGGCACCGTTGGCACTCACTGATCATGGTGACTGTCGAGGGGCCAGGTGGCACTGTTGCGCCCACTGACGCGGTGAGTGTCGAGGCTAGGGTAGCATTGCTGGCACTCACAGATCATGGTGAAAGTGTCGAGGGCCAGGTGGTACCGTTGGCACTCACTTCGACTGGGCGAGTGTCAAGGGCCAGGTGGCATTGTTGGCACCTCACTGACGGCGTGAGGTCGAGGGCCAGGTGGTAATTGCTGGCACTCACGATCAAGTGGTGAGTGTCGAGGGGCTAGGTGGCACTGTTGGCACTACGATCATGGTGACTGTCGAGGCCAGGTGGCACCGTGCCAAGTAATTCTACCGATCATGGTGACTGTCGAGGGCCAGGTGGCACTGTTGGCACCTCACTGGATCATGGTGACTGTCGAGGGGCCAGGGTGAGACTACACCTCATCATCAGTGGTGAGTGTCGAGGGCTAGGTACCTGCTGGCACCTACTGATCATGGTGACTGTCGAGGGCTAGGTGGCACTGTTGGCACCTCACTGACCGCGGTGAGTGTCGAGGGCCAGGTGGCACTGTTGGCACTCACTGATCATGAGACTGCCGAGGCTAGGTGGCAATTGTTGGCACCTCACTGATCAAGTGGTGAGTGTCTAGGGCCAGGTGGCACTGTTAAGTAATCACTGGATCATGCAGGAGGCTCGGCCAGGTAGCACTGTTGGGCACCACTGATCATGGTGACTGTCGAGGGCTAGGTGGCACTGTTGGCACTCACCGATCATGGTGAGTGCCGAGGGCCAGTGGCACCGTTGGCACTCTCACTGACCGCGGTGACCGTCTGTATTAGGTGGTGCACTGCTGGCACTCACCGATCATGGTGAGTGTCACGGGCCAGGTAGACCGTTGCACTCACGACTGGGCGGTGAGTGCCGAGGGCTAGGTAGACTCCGTTGGCACCCCACTGATCATGGTGAGTGTCGAGGGCCAGGCACTGCTGGCACTCACTGACGGCGGTGAGCCAAGGGCCAGGTGGCACTGCTGGCACCTCACTGATCATGTGAGTGTCGAGGGCTAGGTGGCACTGGCACCTCTACCGATCATGGTGATCGTCGAGGGCCAGGTAAGCAATTGTTGGCACTCACTGATCATGGTGACTGTCGAGGCCAGGGTAAGTAACTGTTGGCACTCACTGATCATGGTGACCGTCGTGGGCCAGGGTGGCAATTGCAGCGGCACTCAGTGATCATGCGGTGAGTGTCGAGGGCTAGGTGGCACCGTTGGCACTCACTGATCATGGTGACTGTCGAGGCCAGGAGGCACCTGCTGGCACTCACTGACTGCGGTGACTGTCGAGGGCCAGGTAGCACTGTTGGCACCTCACTGACTGCGGTGAGTGTCGAGGTCAGGTGGCACCAAGCTGGCACCTCACTGATCACAGACTGTCGAGGCCAGGGTGGCACTGCTGGCACCACTGACCGCGCAGGAGTGTCGAGGGCCAGGCAAGTACCGCTGTTGGCACTCACCGACTGCGGTGACTGTCGAGGCCAGGTGGCACTGCTGGCACTCACTGATCATGGTGGAGTGTCGAGGGCCAGGTGGCACTGTTGGCACTCTCACTGATCATGGTGAGTGTCTAGGGCCAGGTGGGTACTGCTGGTAACTCACTGACGCGGTGACCGTCGAGGCCAGGTGGCACTGCTGGCAATTCTCACCGATCATGGTGACTGTCGTGGCCAGGTACCGTTGGCACTCACTGATCATGGTGAGTGCTGGCGGCCAGGTGGCAATTGCTGGGTACCACCGATCATGGTGACTGTCGAGGCCAGGTAAGTACTGCTGGCACTCACTGATCATGGTGAGTGTCGAGGGCCAGGTGGGCAATTTGCTGGCACTCACTGATCATGGTGACTGTCGAGGGGCCAGGTGGCACTGTTGGCACCTTCACTGACTATGGTGAGTGTCGAGGGCCAGGTGGCACTGCTTGGCACTCACTGACCGCGGTGGAGTGCCGGGCGGGCCAGGTGGGCTGTTGGCACTCACTGGATCATGGTGAGTGCTCAAGGGCCAGGTGGGCACCTGGCACCACTGATCATGGTGAGTGTCAAGGCCAGGTGGGCACTGTTGGCACTCACCGATCATGGTGACTGTCGAGGGCCAGGTAGACTGCTGGCACTACTGACTGGCGGTGAAAGTGTCGAGGGCCAGGGTACCAGCAGCACTCACTGATCATGTGAGTTTCGAGGGCCAGGTGGCACTTTCGCTGGGCAATCACTTGATCATGGTGACTGTCGAGGGCTGGGGTGGCACTGTCAGCACTCAACACTCTGATCATGGTGAGTGTCGAGGGCCAGGTGGCATTGTTGGCACTCACTGATCAGCGCAGGAGTGTCGAGGCCAGTGGCAATTGTTGGCACTCACCGATCATGGTGACTGTCGAGGGGCCAGGTGGCACTGCTGGCACCTCACCGGATCATGTGAGCGTCGAGGGCCAGTGCACTGCTGCACTCACCGATCATGGTGAGTGTCGAGGCCAGGTGGCACTGTTGGCACTCACCGACCGCAGGGAGTGTCGAGGGCCAGGTGGCACCGTTGGCACTCACCGACCGCGGTGAGTGTCGAGGGCCAGGTGGCACTGGTTGGCACTCACTGATCATGGCAGTCGAGGGCCAGGTGGCACTGTTGGCACTCACTGATCATGGTGAGTGTCGAGGGGCCAGGTGGCACAGTTGGCACTCACTGACTGGGCGGTGACCGTCGAGGGCTAGGTGGCACTGTTGGCACTCACTGATCATGGTGACTGTCGAGGCCAGGTGGCACCTGCTGGCACTCACCGACTGGCGGTGACTGCTCGAGGGCCAGGTGGCACCAAGGGCACTCACTGATCATGGTGACTCCAGCCGAGGCCAGGTAGTACCGTTGCACTCACTGGACCGCGGTGACTGTCGAGGGGCCAGGGTAGTACCGTTGGCACTCACTGATCAGGCGGTGACCGTCGAGGCCAGGTAGCAATTGCTGGCACTCACCGATCAAGTGGTGACCGTCGAGGCTAGTGGCACTGCTGGCACTCACTGATCATGGTGATCGTCGCGGCCTGGGTGGCACTGTTGGCACTACTGATCATGGTGAGTGCCGGCACAGGTATAATTGTTGGCACTCACCGACTGCGGTGATCGTCGAGGCCAGGTGGCACCGTTGGCACCTCACTGATCAAGTGGTGACTGTCGAGGGCCAGGTAGCACTGCTGGCACTCACTGACTGGCGGTGAGTGTCGAGGGCCAGGTGGCACTGCTGGCACCTCACCGACTGGGCGGTGGGAGTGTCGAGGGCCAGGTGGTAATTGCTGGTACCTCACTCGATCATGGTGGAGCGTCGAGGCCAGGTACTGTTGGCACTCACTGACCGCGGCAGAGTACCGGCGGGCCAGGTGGCACCGTTGGCACCTCACTGACTGGGCGGTGACCGTCGAGGCCAGGTGGCACCGTTGGCACTCACTTCGATCATGGTGAGTGTCGAGGCCAGGCACTGTTGGCACTCACTGATCATGGTGACCGTCGAGGGGCCAGGTGGCACTGTTGGCACTCTTCACTGACTGCGGTGAGTGTCATACCAGGTGGTGCACTGTTATAACTCACTGATCAGCGGAAAGTGTCGAGGGCTAGTGGCACTGTTGGCACTCACTGATCATGGTGACTGTCGAGGGCTAGGTGGCACTGTTGGCACTCACTGACTGGTGGTGACTGTCGAGGGCCAGGTAACCGTTGGCACTCACTGGATCATGGTGATCGTCGAGGGCTAGGTGGCACTGTTGGCACCAACATCAGCGTGACTGTCGAGGGCCAGGTGGTGTTCGTTGGCACTCACTGATCA
>NW_024756871.1:1592320-1747304 GCF_018991925.1 Homarus americanus
TCATTGTACTTCGTTCAGTTACGTATTACTCTGGAAGGGTTCTAATTGTCCACCACCTTGGATAGACCTAGGGGCCAGGCCTGTGGGACCCTATGGGTGCAGTGGTTTATGCTCAACTTATTACTCTGGGTGTTGCGAGTTAAATGTGCACCGCCCATCACATTTTCACCAGTATAATCGCTTTTTTAAAGTAGCGGAGAATAATATCAACTGGAAAATATAAGTTGAGGTGTTGTGCTGACTGATTGCTCTCTTCTCTATTGGCTGTAATTTGGGGGTAAGAGTCCTGTCTTAGTTAAGTAAGGACTTCGGGAGGTGTGTATGTGCAATGTGGCACAACAAACAGTGTGCCATAGGGCTGGGACCTCTAGGAGGTCTCTGGGACCAATAACGTCCTGGAAGGTCTCTCGGGGTGTGGATGCCCCTGGGGTGTCTTTGAGTGCTGCCGTCTCTGGGAGGTCTCTGGGATGGTCCCCAGGAACGTCTGCTGCCACTGGAATGGTCCTGTGCATTCTCTTCAATGAGAGGGACCCCAGATGCTCCACCTGGCCCCTGGGAGGGTCCTGGGGCACCGACCCTGGGGAGGGTTTTCCAGTGCTCCACTGCCCCTGTAACGGTTTCTGGGATGGTCGCTAGAGCTGCGCTGCCCTGGGTAGGTCCTTGCAGGCTCCGCTGCTCAGTCAGGGTCCTGGGGGTACCGTCGCTCCAAAAATGCACAGGCCACTGATGTTGCGAGGGCCTGGGGCACCGTCAGCACTGGTGGGCATCCTGGGGGACGTCGCATCACCTGGGTAGGGTTCTGATATGTCCACCACCCTGAGATGGTCCTGGAGCGCCAGGCCTGCCTAGGACCTATGGGTGCAGTGGTTTATGCTCAATTTATTACTCTGGGAGATGCAACGTTAAATAAATACACCGCCATCACATTTCACCAATGTCATCGCATGTTGAAGAGTTAACGGAGAATAATATCAGCAGGAAGTATAGGTTGGGGTGTTGTGCTGACCGGCTTTGCTCTCCTCCTGTTGGCTGTAATTTGGCGGTTTAAAGTCCACCAATCATAGTTAAGTAAGGAGGACTTCGGGATGTATGTTAATGTAAGAAAATATGACACAACAAACAAGCATGCCATAGGGCCCTAGGACCCTCTAGGTCTCTGGGACCAATAATGTCCTGGAAGGTCTCTCGGGGTGTGCCCCTGGGGTGTGCTTTGAGTTGCTGCCGTCTCTGGGGGTCTCTGGGATGGTCCCGGACGCTCTGCTGCCACTGGAATAGTCCCTGTGCATTCCTCTTCAATGAGAGGACCCAGATGCACCGCCCTGGGAGGGTCCTCAGGGGCGCCACCGACCCTGGGAGGTTTCCGGTGCACCACTGCCCTGGATCGGTTTCTGGGATGGTCGCTGGGGCGCGCCTGGGTGAGGTCCCTGCAGGCTCCGCTGCTCGAGTCAGGGTCCTGGGGTACCGTCGCTCTAAGAATGCACCTGGGTATGCCACTGATGTTGCGGGGCCTGGGGCACCGTCATTACTTGGGACACCCTGGGGCGTCGCGGCACCTGGGAGGGTTCTCATTGTCACACCCCTGGGGTAGGCTGGGGAGCTCGGGCCTGTGGGACTATGGATTTTGATGGTTTATGTGCTCAACTTATTATTCTGGGGAGTCTGCGTTAAATAAATACACCGCCATCACATTTCCACCAGTATAATCGCATTTTAAAAGTAACGGAGAATAATATCAACAGAAAACATAAGTTGGGGTGTTGTGCTTTGACTGACTGCTCTCTTTTCTGTTGGCTGTAATTTGGTTGGTTAAAGAATATTCCACCATCACAGTTAAGAAAGGGACTTCAGGATTATGAAATGTCAATGTGACAGACAAGTAGATATGGGTCCCTGGGACCCTAGGAAGTCTCTGGGGGCTAACGTCCCTAGAAGGGTCTCTAGGGGTGTGGATGATGCCTAAGTGTCCTTTGAGATGCCGTCGGGGTTCTGGGATGGTCCCCTTCTGCTTCCTTGGAATGGTCCTGTTGTTCTCTTAATGGGGAAGGTTGGGCGTTTTTGCGCCCTGGAGGTCCTGGGGGGCCTGCATTTACATGGAGGGGTTTCAGTGCCCACTGCCCCTGGAACGGTTTCTGGATGGTCGCTGGAGGCTGACTGCCTCTGGGTGGGTCACCTGCTGGCTCCTTTGCTCTGATCAGGTTCCTGGTTTTCTTCTGCTTCCTAGAATGCACTGGGTATTGCCATGGTGCCTTGGGGAGCACCGTCACCACTGGTTTGGCGTGAGGCGTCGCAGCACCTTGGGAGGGTTCTGATTGTCCTCCCTGGGATAGACCTGGGGGCGCCAGGCCTGTGGGACCCATGGGTGCAGTGGTTTATGCTCAATTTATTACTCTGGGGAGATGGCGTTAATGTTACGCCGTCCTCATTTCACCAGTATCATCGCATTCTGAAAGAGGTAACGGAGAATAATATTAACAGGAAGCATAAGTTGAGGTGTTTTTGCTTTGGTTATTTCTTTCTTCTCCTATTGGATGTAATTTTGGCGGGATAAAAGTCCACCAATCATAGTTAAGTGAGGAACTGGGAAGTGTGTAATGTTTGAATGTGAACAACAAACGGATAATGTCATAGGCCCTGGGACTCTAGGAGGTCTCTGGGACCAATAAAATCCTGGAAGGTCTATACAGGGGTGTGTTTGCCCTAAGGGTGTGCTTTGGTGCTGCCGTCTCTGGGAGGGTCTCTGGGATGTCCCGAAGAGCTCTGATGCTACTGGGAATGGTCCTGTGCGTTTCTCTTTATTGGGGAGGTTAGATGCACCCTGCCCTGGGAGGTTCCTGGGGGGCACCGACTGGCAGGGTTTCCAGTGCACCACTGCCCTGTCGGTTTCTGGGATGGTCGCTGGGCTGCGCTTTCATGGTGGGTCCTGCAGGCTCCGCTGCTCCAGTCAGGGTTTCTGGGGTTGCATCGCTCTAAAATTACTGGGTGCTGCTTACTGATGTTGCGGGGCCTGGTGCAGTATTAGCACTGAGGAGCTGTGGGGCGTCGAGGCACCTGGGGGTTCCTCGATGTCCACCTGGGGCAGTCCTGGGGCGCTTGGCCTGTGGGACATATGGGTGCAGTAGTTTATGCTCGGTTTTTCTCTGGGAGATTGCATAAAATAAATACACCGCCCGTCTGTTTCACCAGTATCATCGCATTTGAAGAGGTAACGGTGAATAATATCAACGGGAAAACATAAGTTGAGGTTTTGTGTGACTGACTGCTCTTCTCTAATGCCTGTAATTTGTCGGGTTAAAGTCCACCAATCATAGTTAATATGGGACTTCAGGGAGTGTGTAATGTGCGGAAATATGATTTAACAACAGTGTGGGGTCCCTAGGATCCTAGGAATCTCTAGAGGACTAACGTTCCTGGAAAGGTCTCTGGGGTGTGGATGCTGGGGTGTCCTTTGAGGTGCCTTCTGAGGGATGTTCCTGGAGCTCTGCTGACACTGAATGGTCCATTGGCACTCCTCTTCCAATGGGGTGGTTCTGGGTCACCACCGCCCTTGGGAGGGGTCCTGGGGGCGCCACGGGACCTGGGAGGTTTCCAGTGCACCTGCTACTGGAACGGTTTTGGGATGGTCCTGGGGTTGTGCTGCTGGGAAGGTCCCTACTGGCCACTGCTCGCCAGTCAGGGTCCTGGTGGCCGTTGTTCCTGAGAATGCCTGGGATACCGCTGTTGTTGCGAGGCTCCTGGGGGCACAGTCACCTTTGGGGGGGGACCCTCCTAGGGGACGTCGCGGGACCTGGGAGGGTTCCTGAGATGTCCACCACCCCTAGGAAGGCCCCTGGGAGCGCCAGGCTGTAGGACCCATGGGTGCAGTAGTTTATGCTCAATTTGTTACTCTGGGAGATGCAACATTAAATAAATACACCGCCCTTGACATTTCGAACCAGTATCTTCACATTCTGAAGAAGGAAACGGCAAATAATATCAACAGGAAAACATAAGTTGGGGTGTTGTGCTGACTGACTCCTCTCTTCTCCTATTGGCTGTAATTTCGTGGGTTAAAAGAATATTCCACCAATCACAGTTAAGTAAGGGACTTCGGGATGTATGTAATGTACGAAAATATGACACAACAAACAAGCATGCCATTCGCCCCGTGGGACTCCTGGAAAGTTCTCTGGGGGCACTAACGTCCCTGGAAACGTCTCTGGGGATGTGGATACCCCTGGGAGTGTCGTTTGAGGTGCCGCCGTCTCCGGGATGGTCCCTGCAGGCTCTGCTGCCCCTGGAATGGTCCCTGGGCACTCCTCTTCCAATAAGAGTGACTCCAGGCGCACCACCGCCCCTGGAAGGGTCCCTGGGGGCGCCACCGACCCTGGGAGGGTATCCAGTGTGCCAATGCCCCTAGAACAGTTTCTGGGATGGTCTCTAGGGACTGTGCTGCCCCTGGGTAGGTCCCTGCAGGCTCTGCTGCTCCAGTTAGGGTCCCTGGGGTGCCGTCGCTCCTGAGAATGCACCTGACGATGCCGCTGTTGTTGCGAGGGCCCCTGGGGGCACCGTCACCACTGGGGGGCACCCTGGAGGCGTCGCGGCACCTGGGAGGGTTCCTGAGATGTCCACCACCCCTCCGAAGGCCCCTGGTAGCGCCAGGCCTGTAGGACCCATGGGTGCAGTAGTTTATGCTCAATTTATTACTCTAGAAGATGCAACATTAAATAAATACACCGCCCTTGACATTTCCACCAGTATCTTCACATTCTGAAGAAGGAAACGGCAAATAATATCAACAGGAAAACATAAGTTGGGGTGTTGTGCTGACTGACTGCTATCTTCTCCTATTGGCTGTAATTTGGTGGGTTAAAAGAATATTCCACCAATCACAGTTAAGTAAGGGTCTTTGGGAAATATGTAATGTACGAAAATATGACACTACAAACAAGCATGCCATAGGGCCCCCTGGGACACCTAGGAAGGTCTCTCGGGGCACTAACATCCCTGGAAAATTTCTGGGGGGTGTGGATTCCCCTGGGAGTGTGCTTTGAGATGCCGCCGTCCCTGGGAAGGTCTCTGGGATGGTCCCTGGAGGCTCAACTGCCCCTGGAATGGTCCCTGGGCATTTCTCTTCCAATGAGAGGGACCCCAGGTACACCATCGCCCCTGGAAGGGTCCCTGGGGGCGCCACCGACCCTGGGAGGGTTTCCAGTGCGCCACTGCCCCTGGAACATTTTCTGGGATTTTCCCTGGGGGCTGTGCTGCCCCTGGGTAGGTCCCTGCAGGCTCCACTGCTCCATTCAGGGTCTCTAGGGTGCCGTCGCTCCTGAGAATGCACCTGAGGATGTCGCTGTTCTTGCGAGGGCCCATGGGGGCACCGTCACCACTGGCGGGCACCCTGGGGCCGTAGCGGCATCTGGGAGGGTTCCTGAGATGTCCACCACCCCTGGGATGGCCCCTGGGAGAGCCAGGCCTGTAGGACCCATGGGTGCAGTAGTTTATGCTCAATTTATTACTCTGGGAGATGCAACGTTAAATAAATACTCCGCCCATCACATTTCCACCAGTATCATCACATTCTAAAGAAGGTAACGGCGAATAATATCAACAGGAAAACATAAGTTGGGGTGTTTTGCTGACTGACTGCTCTCTTCTCCTTTTGGCTATATTTTGGTGGGTTAAAAGAATATTCCATCAATCACAGTTAAGTAAGGGATTGCTGGACTCATGCAATATGTACGATACCACGATCAAGCCCCTGGCGGTGCCGCTGCCCCGGGGGGAGTCGCTGGGGACGCCGCCGCCTTTATGAGGACCTCTGGGGACGCCACAGCAATTGGAAAGGCTAATGTGGGCGCCATTGCACCTAGAAATGACCCTGGGGTTGCCGCCGACCTTTGGAGGGGCCCTGGGGTCGCAAACGCCCCTGGGAGGGCCCCTAAGGTCGCCTCCATCCTTGGTACGCCTCCTTAATGGCACTGCCACCTTTGAGAGAGCCCCCTATTGCTGTGGTCGCCGCTGTCAGTACCCCTATGGGCGGAGTTGCATATGGGAAGGGCCCTGGTAGCGCCTACGCCCTTGGAAGGAGCTTTGGGGACGCCACTGCCCCGTCGATGGTCCCTGGAGGCCCTTTATGGTGCCACGGCCCCAAGGAGGCTCGCAAGGGGCACAACCGACCATGGCAGGGTCATGGGGTCGCGGCCACGCCAAAAGAGGGTCCCTGGGGACGTCGCCGCCCTTGGCAAGTCGACGCCCCTGAAAGGGCCCCTGAGGGTCACCGCCACACATAAGTAGGTCCCCAGGGGGCGTCACAGCCCTTGGATCCCCCCTTTGGGTGCCTTCACCCTGTCAGGTCCACTAGGGGCGCCTCTGCATCTGGATGTCCCCTGGAAACGCCACCGGCCTTGGGAGGGCCTCTAAGAGGGCCACTAGGAGCGCCACCTTCCCTGGGGAGGCTTTGGAGGCGCCACCGCCTATGGAAAGGGACTTGTGGGTGCCACAGCCCCAGGGGTCTCTGTCGACTTTGGGAGGGCCCCTGGCGGCGCTGCTGCCTCTTGGGGGCTCCGGGTAACGCCGCCACCCCTGGGAGGGCCCCTGGGGGTGGGGACGCCCTTAGAAAGCCCATGAGGGCCCTCCAAGGGGTGGCGCTGACCCCCAGAGGCCCACCCAATGGCGGTGCCGTCCCCAAGGGCTCTCCCAGGGTCGTTCCGGGCCCTCCAAAAGGCTGCGGTGCCTTAAGAAAGCCCTGCCAAGAGCTGGGGTGCCCCCAATGTTCCTTCCAGGGGTGGTGGCACTCGTAGAGGCCCTCCCAGGGCGACGGTGTGCCCACGGGACCTCCCAAGGGCCGCGACGTCCGTAGGTGCCAGCTCATGGGCGGCTGTGCCCCCAAAAACCCTCGCAAGAGGAGTGGCAACCTTGGGGACCTGCCAGGGGCGGCGTCTCCTCAAGGAGCCCTCTGAAGCGCTACTGCACCCCCAGGGACCTTCCCAGTGTTGGCAGCGTAGCCCGGAGCCCTCCCATGGGAGCAGCGTCCCTAGGGGCCCTCCTAAATGAGGTGGAGCCCCCAGGGGCCCTGCCAGGTGCTGTGGCATCACCAGGGCCCTTTCCATGGGCTGCGGCGCCCCCAAATCTTTCCTAGTGGGCCGCGGCGCCCAGGGGCCCTCCTAGGGGCCATCCCAAGAGCGGTGGCGGCCCCAGGGGCCTTTCTAGATGCAGAGGCGCCCTAGTGGAAATGAAAGGGCGGCGGCGCCCTGGGCATCCCAGGACCGGGAACGACCCCTGGGGCCTTCCCTATGGGTGACGGCAACCCCTAGGGTCCCTTTCACGGGCGTCGGTGCTCCTAAGGGGCCCTCCCATGGGAGTCAAAGACCCCAGGGGCCCTCTTTAGGCGACGGCGCCTCCAGGGACATTTCCAGGGCATGGGGCCCCCAGTAGCCCTTCCAGAGGCGGTAGCATCCCCAGGGGCTCTCCAGGGCAGCAGCGCCTGGAAGCTGGAACGTGGTATCGTTGCATGCTTCCGCATCCGCCTTGCACTGCGATTGGAGGACTAAAATGTGTAATCCACCAAATTACAGCCAATAGGAGGATGAGCAATCAGTTAGCATAGCAACCATAGTTTTCCTGTTGGATATTTATTTTCCGTTTTCATTGTTCAGGATGATGGGCGGTGTGTGTTATTAACGTCATGTCTCCCAGAGTTCTAAATAGTCAAAAACAACTACAACTCTGGGTCTCAAGGCGCTTTGGGGTTCCTCTCAGGGGTGGCAGGGGCTCGGCATCTCACTGGAAGATGCCGGCTCGGTGCCCTCCCAGGTCGGCAGAGCCTTCAAAAAGCTGCGGCGCCTGAGCCTGCCAAGAGCGGGATGACCTGCAATGGTTTTCCAGGGATGGTGGCGCCCTTGAGGCCCTCCCAGGGCGACGGTGTGCCCAGGTGCCGTCCCCGGGGCCACACTGCCTCCTTACGGGCGGCAGTCCCAGGGAACCTCCCAAGGCCCCCGACGTCCCTAGGTGCCCGCCCAGGGGTGGCTGTGCCCCCAAAGACCATCCATGACAGTGTTGACCCTGGGGCCCTGTCAGGAGCAGTCTCCCCAAGGGCCCTCCTAGAGGCCACACCCCAAGGGCCCTCCAGGGCGTGGCACCAGACAGGGCCTCCTTGGGTCAGGGGCCCCCGGGAAACCTTGGTGCACAAGGGCCTCCAGGGCGTCTATGGACCCTCCCAAGGTGATGTCTGTGGTGTGGTGGTGTCAGTGTCTGGTGCTGTGTGGTGTCTGGTAGTGTGGTAGTGTCTGGTGATGGCTGGTGATATCGGTGATGTCAGCATCAGTGGTATGTCTGGTGGTGTCTGGTGATGTCTGGTAGTGTCTGGTGGGTATGGTGTCTGATGATGTCTGATGATCTTGAGGTATGGTGTCTGATGATGTCTGGTGTCTGGTGATGTCTGGTGATGTCTGGGTGTCTGGTGATGTCTGGTAGTGTCTGGTGATGTCTGGTGGTGTCTGGTGATGTCTGGTGGTGTCTGGTGGTGTCTGGTGATGTGGTGGTGTCTGGTACTGGTGTCTGGTGATCTGGTAGTGTCTGGTGGTGTCTGGTAATGTCTGGTGAGTGTCTGGTGATGTTTGGTAGTGTCTGGTGATGTCTGTGATGTCTGGTATCCTGGTGATGTCTGGTAGTGTCTGGTGATGTCTGGTGGTCTGGTGATGTCTGTTTAGTGTCTGTTATGTCTGGTAGTGTGTGATGTCTGGTAGTGTCTGGTGATGTCTGGTGTCTGGTGATGTCTGGTGGTGTCTGGTGATGTTCTGGTGATGTCTGGTGAGTGTCTGGAGTGTCATGTCTGGTGGTGTGTCTGGTGATGTCTGGTGTCTGGTGTCTGGTGATGTCTGGGTGTCAAGGTGTCTGGAGTGTCTGGTGGAAATATCTGGTCTGAGTGATGTCTGGTGAGTGTCTGGTGTCTGCTGATGTCTGGTGATGTCTGGTGATGTCTGGTGGTGTCTGGTGATATCTGTGTAGTGTCTGGTGATGTCTGGTGTCTGGTAGTGTCTGGTAATGTCTGTTTAGTGTCTGCTAGAGTCTGGTAGTGTCTGGTGATCTGGTAGTGTCTGGTGATGTCTGTGAGGTGCTGGTGATGTCTGGGTGATGTCTGGTAGTGTCTGGTGATGTCTGAAGATGTCTGTTGATGTCTGGTAGTGTCTGTGATTATCTGGTAGTGTCTGGTGATGTCTGGTGAGTCTGTAGTATCTGGTGATATCAAGATGTCTGGTGATCTGGTGATATCTGGTAGTCTGGTGATGTCTGGTAATATCTGAGTGTCGGTGATGTTTGGAGTGTCTGGTGGTGTCTGTGTGTGTGATGTCTGGTAGTGTCTGGTGATGTCTGGTGTGTCTGGTGATGTCTGGTGATGTCTGCGGGTGGTACTGGTATTTGGTGGTATGTGATGTGGTCTGGTGTCTGGTGATGTCTGGTGGTGTCTGGTATCTGGTAGAGCCTGGGGTGTCTGGTAGAGTCTGGTGGTGTCTGGTGATGTCTAGTGATGTTTGAAGATGTCTGGTGTATCGTGTGATGTTTGGAGATGTCTGGTGATGTTGTGGTGATGTCTGGTAGTGTCTGGTGGTTCTGGTGATGTCTGGTAGTGTCTGGTGATGTCTGGTGTTGTCTGGTAGTGTCTGAGGTCTGGTGATGTCTGGTATCTGGTGTCTGGTGATGTCTGGTGTCTATCTGGTCTGGTGATGTCTGGTGAGTGTCTGGTGAGTGTCTGGTATCAGGTAGTGTCTGGTGATATCTGGTGAGTGTCTGGTAGTTTCTGGTGATGTCGTGATGTCTGAGAGTCTGGTATGGTGATGTCTGTGAGTGGCTGGTGGTCTCTAGTGGTGTCTGGTGATGTCTGGTGGTGTCTAGTAGTGTCTGAGTGATGTCTGGTAGTGTCTTTTGCTGTCTGGTGATGTTTGAAGATGTCTGGTGATGTCTGAAGATGTCTGGTGATGTCCTGGTAGTGTCTGGTGATGTCTGGTAGTGTCTGGTAGTGTCTGGTAATGTCTGGTAGTGTCTGGTGATGTCTGGTGATGTCTGAAGATGTCTGGTGATGTCTTGGTAATGTCTGGTGATGTCTGGTGTGTCTGGTGATGTCTGGTGATGTCTGAAGATGTCTTTTGATATCTGGCAGTGTCTGGTGATGTCTGGTAGTGTCTGGTGATGTCTGGTAGTGTCTGGTGATGTCTGGTAGTGTCTGGTGATGTCTGGTAGTGTCTGGTGATGTCTGGTGATGTCTGGTAGTGTCTGGCGATGTTTAGTAGCCTCTCTCTCTCTCTCTCTCTCTCTCTCTCTCTCTCTCTCTCTCTCCAAAAGTGATCAGGTATGGTAAATAAACTGGGTCACAGGTAGGGAGTGGACGGTCTAGGTTAATTAATTAAAAACACCTGTACAGGATGATACTTCAGGTGAGAAAGGTGCGAGAGAGAGTTGCGTGAGACAGGAGGAAATGAGTCTCTGAGAATCAGGACATGAGGAATAATAGATTAATTTCCACTTACCCTTTTAAAATGGCGCGAAATGGTGAGAAATGGTGAGAAATGGTGCGAAATGGTGCGATATGGTGAAAAATTGTGAGAAATGGTGCGATATGGTGAGAAATGGTGCGAAATGGTGCGATATGGTGAAAAATTGTGAGAAATGGTGCGATATGGTGAGAAATGGTGAGAAATGGTGCGAAATGGTGCGATATGGTGAGAAATGGTGAGAAATGGTGCGAAATGGTGCGATAAGGTGAGAAATTGTGCAAAATGGTGAGAAATAGTGAGAAATGTGCTTTGAACGTCATTTCCTAATACTTAAACTCATTTATGAAAATTTGTACCTGTAAACTGTTATGAATGCAATTAACTGCAGGTTGGGCTATTACGTTAAAGATTTTGATGCTGAAAGTGTGTGTGTGTGAGTGTGTGGTCAGCATGCTCACCTCGAAAGTGAGCCCGACTGCAAACCGAGGCAGACAAGCGCCAAGGTCGGAAAGACGCTGCCGTTGCCCCTCCCGCAACATCTGTGGACGACCCTGCAGGTTCAGTATCGGCCTCTGTAGTCACCTCACAGCTCACAATGAAGGTGACATCCTTGATAACTCATATCATTGTATCATAGCTGGATGATCGTCATGCTCGTTTCCGAGTGACAGCAAAGTAGTAGTAGTAAAGTAGTGAGTATGGGGGTTCGAATCTTCCTTGATGTGATAGTATGGGGTATTGTATCCGGTGTGAGGTAATATTTATCACTGCCGGCTGTTGGTGCAGCCAGTGTGAGTTGGTACTGTAGTAAATGTTTTAAGTTTCACTGCTACCCGCTTGTCTTATTACAGTAACTTACCTGGTTCACGTGTAGCCGGACAGGTGAGAGAGAAAGTTGTATAACTTTTTTCACTTACATGTGATATGTGACGTCAGGCCCACGTCACTGACATCATGGGCTGACTACCTCCATCAACAGTATGTGACTTTGTTACGTCAGGCTCACGTGTCTGACATCCTGGGAAGACTACCTCTACCTGTGTGACTTTGTGACGTCAGGCCCACGTGACTGAGACCGTGAGTGGCCAGGTAAAAACATGAGGAGTCAGACGTTTGAGTGAACAGTTTCTTGCTAACGACTTGTGTCCCTCAAGGCAGAAATGAGAAAAATAAAGGAAAACTTTCTCCTTGTTAGTGATCGCAATAAGAACAGCCCAAGTCCCAACCATTGCAAAAATTATCAATAACTTGTGATCAACCAATGTATTCACTCCCAGTCAATCTTATCCTTTTGCACTGTTAATATGTTGAAATGCCCTGTAGTATAACCTTCTCCCCACCTTGTTTTATGTATCATATTTCTATCACTTATGTCACTAGTACATAATTTGTCAATCAAGTGACCCATTCCCCAATTATGCAACTGTATATTTTCATCCTTCGGGCTGCTACGCTCTTTCAATAAACCGTTAATTATTATTATTATTATTATTATTTATTTTTATTTTTTATTTTTTTTTATTATCATTATTATTATATTATTATTATCACACACACACACACACACACACACACACACAAACACACACATACACACGTCAAAGAAGTAAATGCAGGCAGTTATTATTACTATACACAACATCAACACTGTAACACGTTGTTAAATCTCTCCTGTGTGTCACCCCGACCAAGATTATGCAAGAGAAACCTACGGCCTCCCACACTTGTTCCTCCTCCTACACCTGTACCTCTTTCTCCCACACCTGTCCCTCTTCCTCCCACACCTGTCCTTCTTCCTCCCACACCTGTCCCTCTTTCTCCCACAACTCTTCCACTTCCTCCCACAACACCACCTTCTCCCCCTCCTCCTCCCGCTACACCTTCTCGCCCTCCTCCTCCCACCACACTACCTCATCCTCCTCTTCTTCCCACATCACCGCCTCCCACAACACCACCTCATCCTCCTCACAACACCTCCTCCTCCTCCCACAACACCTCCTCCTCCTCCTCCTCCCAACACCACCTCCTCCTCCTCCTCCCACAACACCTCCTCCTCCTCCCTCAACGCCTCCTCCTCCGCCTCCTCCGCTCCTCCCACAACACTTCCTCCACCTCCTACTTCTCTTTCATCATCAGTTACCAGGACGTCCACCTCACCTGTGTTGTTCACCTGTAATTACCTGCAACAGGTAAGTAATTAACACACACGTCCGGATAAATACGTATTTAAAATCCACTTAAAGACTTTTAGAAAGTTTTGCTAATTTTAGTGTGTGGGGGGGGGGTTGTGTGTGGAGGATGTGTGAGTGTGCGTCTGAATGGGGGGGTGTTTGTGTGCGTGTTGGGAGGGGGGTGTTGTGTGCGTGTTGGGGGGTGTTTCTGTGTGTGTATGAGTGTTTACTTTGTAGGAACTGAACATGTCCATGGGCTTTTGTGTACAAGATAGTCTCTCTCCTCCCTTCACACACCTACATGCAGGTGTTGAGACCTCCTCCCTCTTCCCCCCTCACCATGTTGACCCCACCAGTCACCCTTGACCTCTTGCACCCCCCCCTCACCTGGACGAGTGCCTTAACCCCTCCCTTCCTCTCTCTCTTCCTTTACCCTCCCTTCTCCTACCTTTCCCTCCCCACCTCCCTTATCCTTCCCACCCCTCCCCATACAGAGACCACTAGTCAAGGTAAAGTTTCAGTGTAATTTTGTCTCCTAATTGGTGCTAAGTGAATGTATATCAGTGTAATTTTTATGGTATTTGGCGTCATTATTTTTGTGTGTTTCGTAAACCAGCGAGATGAATTCTTAAGTCTTTAGTTACGAGCAATATTCAACTTAGACCTGCAAGAATCTACACAAGGGTTGTTTTGGTTTCTGTGAGAAGATCGTCTCTTAACACACCCAACTATCGTTTAAATTGGTCGGGTGAAGAATAGGCCACCCCAGCTTTTTCACCTTAAGATTAATCACCCTAACCTAATATATCGTAACCTAACCTCCAGGTGGCGTTAGGGTGTTTAATCAGCAGGTGAAATAGAGTGTATGGATAATACTCAAGAGATATGTATAAACTACTGGCAGACATAATGCTGGTACTCTGTTATAGTGTAAGCCTACAGTACAGTACATGGACAACAGATTAGTTACTCTTTTTAGTTATATTATTTCGCTTTCGTGCGCCACTTTATTATGATTGCAACTCATCTTTCATTGGTCAGTGAACCTGCCAATCAGATACTGCCTCTCCACCAGTGCATACATATTGTCTATGATCTTGATAACAGGGAACCAGCTCATGGCATGCAAGGACGAGATGGAACATAAAATTTATTTTAGAAAAAAAAATGTCATGTCTAACTTTGACCTTTGAACAAGATGTAGGCAGTGACAAGCGTTGTTGGTTACAGAGAGACAGTTCCTTCAGAGAGACATGAGGAGATAAATGTGGCCTCGACGACAGGAGAAGACCATTAGCTCACCTGTGTTTATGTAGATGACGCCTCACCCTGGCGGCCGCCTCCCGAACTTTCACGCTGTGTTGAGATACCAGACACTACCAAACACTGTGGGTCAACCTCTCCTTCCTCTCTGTACACTACCCAGCCATACACTGCTAAGCTGGCTCCCCTGTATGTAGTATTTATGTATGGTAATACATAAATACTACATACATGCACCGAGAAACAATGTCTCTGATTGGCTGATTACATTAAAACTTCAGAAGAAAAACAGTACGTCATACATCAATCTCGCTGCCTGACGTATGGTAAACATTCAATGTGATTAACACGATATAAAACATGAAATTGTTCTTAATATTTCTAAAAATAAGCAAATTTATGTTCAGTTACATTAAACAAAATAAAACAATTTTATTCCTTCATGTTCTCTCTCCACACTTTTTAAATCAGTCAATCAGATGCCTTCGTTCAGCTGTGCCTCACCTGTTGGCATATTTTGCAGATAGATAGACAGATAGATAGATAGATAGATAGATAGATAGATAGATAGATAGATAGATAGATAGATAGATAGATAGATAGATAGATAGATAGATAGATAGATAGATAGATAGATAGATATAAGAATGTCCAAATATGACATGGAAATTACACTAAGACTACCTTAACTCAGAGATAGTGAATGAGAGATAGACTAGAGTGGGAGAGAAAGAAATAGCGAAAGAGACAGACAGACAGAGTAAGAGAAATCGACCGAGAGACAGAGAGTAAGTATCCCAACAGGTGACAATACACAGGTAAGCCAGGTATGATCACCTCCCCACAACACCTGCACGTGGGTCTTGACACTCTCTCTCAATTAGCAGACACCTGTCTCTCTCTCTCTCGATATTTTTAATTTGTATTTACACACCGCAACACAACACAACACAACACAACACAACACAACACAACACAACACTTTGCTGTGACTCGGGATCAAGTATGATACAATGATATGAGTTATTTAGGATGTCACCTTCGTTGATGAGTTTTGAGGCGACTAGAGAGGCCGATACCCCCCCTCCAACATACAGACAGACGTGGAAGATGTACACAACTATGAACTATGTGAAGGGGAATACCAAGGCAGATAAACTAGTGATAAACATCGATGGAAACCAGAACAGAAGAATCAAGTCATGGTGTGTGTGTGTGTGTGTGTTTAAGGGTCCCCCCAAAAAAATCCACCCACCCCAACACCCATCAACAGACGACACACTATCATTACTACCATCTATGATTAGAAAACCATAATTTCTTTGTATCGTCACCTGTGTTTATAAATTCTCTCCCAATACGAATCATCATTACAAGCATTCAACTTTGACTAAATTATCACCCAGCAGCTTCAGACGGTGTAATAATCCTAAAATCGCCACAACTCAGCAGCCAAGGAGACGATAACCAGTCAGAGGTCTCACTATCAAGGAGGAGATAATGAGTCAGAGGACAATCGCCAATACACACGACTGACTCACCCTCCACACACAACTCATAACAAACGGCAGTAAATATCACAGTTAACCCTAAATTATGCTGCCGTTTTCTTTTCTTCGTGTATAGAAAATAGTTTACCCCAGCGACCTCCAGTTCTTCACCTGCTTAAAATATTATGAAGTTTTAGAGTATTATTGACTCTCTCTCTCTCTCTCTCTCTCTTTCTCTCTCTCTCTCAACACACAGAGTGGATAAGTTTGTATCCTCACTATCTATGACGTTCAGGGGATGGAGTAGTGGTTTATTGAATCGATTCGGGTACTCAGTTATGCTTGTTCGCATCCCACTCAGAGCATTCTTGTGATACGTCACATAGTAGGGGGGGGAAGATTATCTGAATATGGAGTAGCTGAGAGAGAGAGAGAGAGAGAGAGAGAGAGAGAGAGAGAGAGATAATAATGACAACTTTAGTAATAACAACAACGACAACAATAATAATAATAAAAACAACACAACCAGACAAGCTAGTAACAACAACAGCAATAATGACAATATCACCAACACACAAAACAACGTAACAGACAGACAGACAGACAGAGACAGGCAGACACAAAGACAGACAGACACTCACAGCTAATGTCTCTTCGGCCATAAACATCAGGACACAAACTACACATTTTAGGCAACAACAATATGGCGCTCACCCGAAATACCCAAGACAGTATTTATGGTCCGCTGGGGAAGACCATATTAGTGGCGCCTTCTATGGTCGCGTTTAGGAAGGAGTAAATAAAGGGCCATAGTGAGGTACAAGTGGTCATGGTGAATCACACATGGCCAATGGTGAGCTACAGAGGGCCATTGTGAAGCAGAGAGGTCCATAGTGAAGCACAGAGTGACATAGTGAAATACAGAAGGCCAAAGTGTAGCATACAGGGCCATAGTGAAGCATGAACAGCCACAGTGAGGCACAGAGGGCCATAGTGAAGCATGGAGGGCCACAATGAAACACAGAGGGCACACAGTGAAGCAAAGATGGCCAAAATAAGGCACAGAGGGTCATAGTGGCGTCACCTGTCCTCATGGGGTCACCTGGCCTCGTGGGGGTAACCTGGTCTCGTGGGGGTCACCTAGCCTCGTGGGGGTAACCTGGCCTCGTGGGGGTCACCTGGCCTCGTTCCCGTGGGGGTTACCTAGCTTCGTGGGGTCACCTGGATTCGTTGGGGGTTACCTAGCTCCGTGGGGGCTACCTAGCTTCGTTGGGATCACCTAGCCTCGTGGGGTCACCTAGCCTCGTAGGGGTCACCTGGCCTCGTGGGTTACCTCTCCGTGGGGGGTTACCTAGGTGGCACCTGGACTCGTGGGGGTCACCTGGCCCTGTGGGGGGTCACCTGGCTTCGTGGGGGGTTACCTCGCTCCGTGGGGGTGACCTGGCCCTGTGGGGGGTGACCTGGCTTCGTGGGGGGTTACCTCGCTCCGTGGGGGTGACCTGGCCTCGTGGAGGTTTTTTAGGAAAGTCTTCTAGTTAGTAGATACTGACGAAAATTACAATGTTATTTACTTAGACTTTAGCAAAGCGTTTGACAGAGTACCGCATCAGAGGCTTCTGAGAAAAGTTAAGGCTCATGGTATCGAGAGGAAAGATTTAAATTGGATAAAATCATGGCTCACCGATAAAACACAGAGGGTCAGCGTAGATAGTGTTAAATCTGAGTGGGGCTGTGTAACCAGTGGGGTTCCCCAGGGGTCAGTACTGGGCCCACTCTTGTTCATAATCTACAGTTTCCTCCACTCTTATGTTCTTAGGTTCTTTTGTTCTTATCCTTGTTAGGGTCACCTAGCTTCGTGGGGTCATCTGATCTCGTGTGGGGTCACCTAGCCTCGATGGGTCACCTGGCATCGTGGGGGGTCACCTGACCTCGTGGGGGTAGCCTAGCCTCGTGGGGGTAACCTAGCCTCGTGGAGGTCACCTAGCCTCGTGGAGGTCACCTAGCCTCGCGGGATCACCTGGCCTCGTCGGATCACCTGGCCTCGTCGGATCACCTGGCCTCGTCGGATCACCTGGCCTCGTGGGTTCACCTGGCCTAGTGAGGGTCACTTGGCCTCACTGGGTCACCTGGCACCTACTGGGCAGGTAACAGGTAACATACAGGTAAGGTCCTGCACCACCACGCTGAATAAACATGAAGGAGCAGGTGTTAACTTTCGCATCTTGTTGTTTTACCTCCTCCTTTCTCCTCCTCTAGCTCCTCTTTCTCCTCCTCTAGCTCCTCTTTCTCCTCCTCTAGCTCCTCTTCCTCCTCCTCTAGCTCCTCTTCCTCCTCCTTCGACTATCATCTCTTCCTCCTTCTACCACCTCCCAATACTCTTCCTCCCTCCCTTGACTATTCATCATCACTTCCCTCTCCTTCTCCCATTTCATTCTTTCTCCCTTCCTCGCCAGTTATCCGTTTTCCTCACACCCTTCCCCATCAATGCCCATTCCTTCCCTATCTTCCTCACCCCCTTTCTATCTCCCTCATCCCCTCTCTACGCCCCAATTCCCACAATGGGGAAGATAACATCCCCAGGTAATCACTGTGACGACAGTTCCACCCCCCCTACCATCCTCCCAACTCCCCATAATTTACGGTAGAGGGGGGAAGGGTGGTAGATAGGGGGAGAGGGGGAGGTTGGTAGGTGGGGGGTAGGTTGGTAGGTGGGGTAGGAAGGAAGGAGAGGGGGGGGTAAGGAGCCGAGGAAGGGAGGTGAGGAGGGGAGAGGGGAGAGGGAAGGGAGGAAGGAAGAGGGGTAAGGGAGAAGGGAGGGAGGGAGGGAGGAAGAAAGGAAGGAAGGGAGGGAGGGAGGAGGAAGGAAGGTTGGGGAAGGGGAGAAAAGGGGAGGGAGATGAGGAGGCAGGGAGTGGAAGGAAGGGTAGAGGAAGAAGAGGATGGAAGGGAATGAGGAAGAGGAGGAAAGTGGAAGAGAGTGAAGGGAGGTAAGGATGGGAGGATGATGGGGGGAGGGGGGGGAAGGGGTCATCAGCCACTTTCCCTTGACCTCTAAGTTTGATCCCCACGTCACCAGCTGTTTAAAGGGGCACTTTATTTTGTGGCTCCATTAGCTGAGAGGTGAAGTGAAGGGGGGCCTCGTCCACATGTTCAATAACGCGACTATCATTGACTATTACTACTCCTATTAATACTATTTTTGCTACTACTTCTACTACTATTAGTGCTAATGCTAGTACTATTATCACCACTATTGTTACTATTATTACTACCGCAATTACTACTACTACTACTACTCGGTAAGGTTAACTCTCTCTCTCTCTCTCTCTCTCTCAATAAATCTGTCGAATGTTTTTTGGTTTTTTTAACACAAAACATCCACCGCCAGTTTGGTTAAGAGTCGCCATTAGTGAACCTTTACCTGTGGCAACACCTGAAGTAGGAACCTGTATTTAAACCTTAGTGGGAAGATGGTTTAAGATGGTATGGTTAGGTTAGGTTAGGTTAGGGTAGGTTTAACCCTCTGAGGATGTTGGCTTAACCCTTTGAGGACGATGTTATAATTACAGATTTAGTTACAAAATACATAATTACACACAAGCTACAGGTACAGTAATGGCCCAGGTGGATACAGCATCATACAGGTGGTGTCTTAGCTAAATAGAACCGTAACTCATTATCCCTAAAAGAGTTACAGGTTAGTAAAGGTAACTCACAGCCACTCATGTTGAGGTGTTACTCCGGGTTTTATCAGTCAGAATCGAGTATGACGATCATCCAGCTATGATACAATGATATGAGTTATTAGGGATGTCACCTTCATTGGTGAGTTTTGAGGTGACAAAAGAGGCCGATACGGGACCTGCAGCGGCGTCCACATTTGTTGCACATGTGGAGGGCTACATCTACTGTGGGAGGGGCGGTGGCAGCGTCTTTCCAACTTTGGCGCTTGTCTGCCTCGGTTTGAAGTCAGGCTAAGTCGAAAGTATTGACACCTTCTCGTGTGGTGCTCCTCCAAGAGTTACAGTGTGGAGTAATCGACTCCCAGGTGAGGGGGTCGATTTGGCACCTGATCAGGTTTGTCTTAAGACTATCCTTATACCTTTTCAATTGCCCGCCGGCGTTAGCAAATACACACACACACTACAAATCACAGACATTAACCAAAATCACTACCACTCACAACAACCATTACTACCCCCTGTGTCTCCTACCAGCAACCACCATTCAACGTCACTATTAACCACTCACAACAACAATCCGTATCCCAATTGACGACTGACACGGCCCATTCATCCCTTTATTCTACTACTGTTTACAAACTCACCACAACTACTCATTCATGTAATGGGAGTTTAAGTGCGTCATTAATTTAGCCAATGAGAAATCACCGTGTCAGGCTGAGAGGCGTTTCGTGGGTTCTGATTGGTCAGGTCACGCGAAGGTTTGTGTTTACCTGAGTGTAGCGAGAGTTACCGAGGGAGCGGTAATATATTTTATAATTATCGGTGCTCTGGCAACTCTCAAGTCGATCTATCTATCTCTCCAAGAATATAAATAAGACGAAAAATAAAGATTGAAAAAATAAATGAAAACGAAAAAAAATAATAACGTAGAGAGAACAAAATAATAAATGCATAATAAAAACATGGCGTAAAATAACCAAGGAGAATAAAGATGGAAGTGAAGGATTAATAGATAAATAAAGAATTGGGAAAAAATATCCACAAGAAGATAAATTTAATTGGTTAGTTTTTCTTTGGTCAAGATGACGTCACCACACCTGGGCTTATGACGTCACCACACCTGGGTTAGTTTTTCTTTGGTCAAGATGACGTCATCTCACCTGGGCTTATGACGTCACCTAACATGGGCTTATGACGTCATCTCACCTGGGCACAAAATTAGCTGACAAACTCTGTCTGTCTGTCCCTTACTCCCCAAAAACAGGTCACAATACCCTCCCTTAACCCCCCGAGAGGTCATGACCCCTACGTGAGGTCAATACTCGTAACATCCATCATCCTCCCCCTCCCCCCTTGTGTCTAAATATTTATCTATTCTCGCTTGATTTATTTACAGGTAATGTACTGGTCACGACGCCACCACTGGGGAGAGGGTGTCTGTATGTGTGTGTATACAGTATATGTGTATGTGTGTACATATGTGTCTGTCTATTCTGTATGTGCATGTCTGTATGTCTGTCTGTGTGTATGTGTCTTTCTGTGTGTCTGTGTTGGTTTGGGGAGAAGGTGTCTGTCTGCCTTTCTGCCTGGGGGAGATAGTGTTTGTCTGGGGAGAGAGAGAGAGAGATTAAAGAGAGGCAGACAGACAGACAAACTCTCTCCCTCCGTCTCTCTCTCCCCCAGACGGACAGACAGACAGACAGACAGGTTATGTGGACCCAGAGTTACCCAAGACAAGAGAGAGACACTGGTAGTTTGGCTTGTGTCGCAACGTTGGTAACACTGCCTCTCTAACATGGACGAATGGCCTGTTGTTTTATCAGTGAAGGGGTACATGAGCTGTTCTGGTAACACTGGTTGTCTCTACTGATCTTCTCTGTGGTAGGATACGTTGTCAGTGTCACTTGGTAACACTGATTGGTCCTACTGACAGCACCACTTGGTAACACTGCTTGTCTCACTGACAGGTTACAAGGTCAACATTACCTGGTAACACTGACTCGTGGGAGGGTTCCTTTGTCTTATCTGGTATCACTCGTACCATTGATAGGGTACATTGTCAAACACCACTTGGTAACACTGCTGCATCTTGTTAAGGTACATTATCTATAACACTAAGTCTTGGGTTAATGTTAAATGTGGTGGGTAATTAGCACAAGTAATCACCCCAAGCTGGTAACAATCTTCAGGTAATAGAATTCGCCTTAACTTCAACTCCCAATACTGCACTCGACCGCCTTCACTTCCCCAACAGTAACGTAAGCTACCCATTTTCAGCTGCAGGGTTTACAGAGAGTGCCCCGGGGTCGAACCAACGACTCTTAGGATAGAAAGCAAGTGTTGTATTCACTCTACAAATTGAGTGTAAATAAGGGATATTATTATTGTTGATGTTTTATTATTATTCTTATTATTATTGAATCACAACTCAATAATAATGAAAATAATAATAATAATAATGATAAAGATAATAATAATAACTACAACAAATAATAACACATATGGCTTTCCTTTAGACATATTTTTTCCTGAAACCAAACATTCTAATTTATATCGGCAAATTAAAATCATTAACCAATCGCCAACTATCCCCCTCAACGTCTCGACACATACTGAATGACACTGGGCTCACCTGACTGGTATATATCGACTCCCTACACTCCCAAACATCCATCAGTTGCCAGTTCTTGTTTTACTGATGGTGGTTAATGAAAACAAAATAAATATAATCAAAAATTATTTATTGTACAATGAGAAAAGTTTATGTGAATGAGTAAACGCTTATCGTTGTGTACACATAATATGGCGCTATAGACAATGTACACAAGGTTTAGAAGAAAAAAAGTACACACAATATGGTAGTAGAAATAATGTACACACAGTAAGCAGCAACAGAAAGTACACACAATATGACACAAGAAACAATGTACACACAGTAAGTCACAAGAGGATGTACACACAATATGGCACAAGCTACAATGTACACACAGTAAGTCACAAGAGGATGTACACACAATATGGCACAAGCTACAATGTACACACAGTAAGTCACAAGAGGATGTACACACAATAGGGCACAAGCTACAATGTACACCAACACGCAAGGCGGTGATAATGGGCACCATCACAAGGGCCTCAACATAACAACACAAGACTAGCGTCACTCACACATAATAGTCTCTCCTCGTCACTCATACGCACATGTTCAGTCACTCATACACACATGTTCAGTCACTATTCTTCACTCATACACACATATTCAGTCACTCGTGTACGTGTCGCTGAACCTTGACTCACTGTAGAACATGACAGTGAACACATCCACTACTACTGGGGGGATGGATGAGGTCGTCTCTCTCTTGAGTGTCGCGTCGCTGTAACAAATGAGGATCACCTGAAGGTTGTAGGTACCGCAGGTTATTTCATGTGATGATTTAGCATCCTAACCTAACCTAACCCCTCCAGGTATTGTTAGGGTGTTTAACCATCACATGAAATAAGCTGCGGTAGCTATAATTTTCAGGTGATCCGAAGTGAGCAGAGCTACAGACTTACGAGGCTTAAGAGCTACACAACTTATACTTGATTATCAACAAAAGTTTCGTAGCATCAACACAGTGTTCGTTTCTTTATGTTAGAGAAATTATAAAAACTTGGAAATCTGGGAGTTTTTCAGAGTTTCAGTTTAAGCGTCGTATAACGTGTCGCCTGACTACAGGAAACCCTCAAAAGGGTCAGCCAACGCGGGGAAGTCGTGGAAGACGTGAAGACTCTCCTCCAACAACCTCGAGTCTTCGGAGAGGAGTTCCTCGAGATCGCTAGCAATGCCGAGTGACTCTCGACTCTTTGAGGGCATGGGTGAGGTCAAGGAGGTGAAGGAGGACGTGGAGGAACAACAGTCCAGGAGGCGAGGCATTTGTGTCACGCACTGCTGGGTGAAGTGGGTCATCTGTTCATGGTACTGGAAGGTCACCAAGCTGCCCTCTGGTAATAGAGTCTCCCTCAGGGGCATCTGCATGGAGTGTTGGAGGGAGTTCTGTAGTGAGTGTTGGAGGGAGGTTTCCAGAGTGCAAAGGTCCGCCACGTCACCGTCTTCCAGCACGTCAGACAGCGCCCTGATATAGTTGACAGCGAGGCGGAGTGTGGTGATCTTGGTCATGGAGGAGGAGGACGATGGCTGCACCTCCATGGCATCTGGTAGGATCTTCCGCAGTGACTCGAACGCATTATTTATCTGCTTCATGCGGTGACGCTCGCGGGCGTTGGCGGTCTTCCTGCGGTATTTGGATAATGGCGGCGGTCTCTGCTTGCACCTCGAGGGTCGTCTGGGAACCTCATGGCGGGTTCTCTCTTGTTGGAGTCGCTTGATAATGGTTCTGGGGCGTAGGGCGTACTTCTCCCCCTTCATGGGGACACTGATGGGGTGATCATGACGCTGCTGATGGAGCTGGCTCTCCGGGGTATCCATCATGCGATGTGTGGTGGTGTCTATCATGGTCCCAGACAGACACATCCAAACACCTCACTAGGTTATTATTCTTCGAGTCGTCGGGATAACAGAGGAGGATTCATGTACCTGGTTTGTTTACACATGAATTGCTGCCGACAACATCATTCTATAAACACGTCCCCTACACCTTTGTCCTTAATTACACAACATAATAAATGATGTTCTTAAACCACTCCAGCTGTGTTGATCCTCTACTCCAGCACTTCAGCACAATACGTGATAATGTCAACTAGATCATCAAAATCATCATCGTCATTCCTTCGGTCTTAACTTCTCGCAGTCCGCCCTCTGGGTCACACAAGTGTTGTTCTGGGAGGTCGTGTGTGTGTGAGTGATTCCTGTGTACACCAAATGGATAATGATGTGTACACCATGAGAGACGAAGTTGCCTCTCGCCTGTGTGTGAAGACGAGACTTAACAGGTGACCGAGCAGGACGAGGCCACAAACACGACTGGTGCCCAGATCACCTGTGCTCACCTACCCATCTCCCACACAATAGTTGCCAGATTACCAAGACGACAAAACACGAACCATAATACAGTACCTAATTGACGACCTGTAATCATCATATTCATCGATTCTCTACGGATAGAAGATAAATTAGAGGTAAACAAAACGAGATGAGCTTAAAATATAAATAACGGATTACTTAGAATGAAGAGAATTATGATTGATAGTAATTTGTGGTAATATTAGCGATATGGTAACTCGACTGAACGTTTGGTCGGAGGTCAGTAAAGTGTTTCGGAGTCCGGACAACTCAGTCATGGCTATGTTGTGATGGAGAAGTGATCGGTGTATGTGTGTGTGTGTTCATAGTTATGATAAGAATTACAATGTTATTATTATCGTCGTCAATATTACCACCATTAATTATATTTTCTTATTGGTAAGTAATTTTCGCCACTATACTGAAAAAAAAACGATTTTTGCCGATTCAGAACAATGCTCTCTCTCTCTTTCTCTCTCTCTAACTATGTATTGGTTGTCTGTCTGAGTCATTCCCTTTCTCTTTATCTTCTTATTCATCAATCCATACATTCATGTGTGTGTGTTTATGTGTTTCTCTCGCTCTTTATCTACCAATCAATCTCTCTCTCCCAACTGAATCGAACCCTGGCAACCTTGAAAGGCACTGTAAGGTCTGTCTTATTCCTACGTTATATAATTAAGCCCAAAAGAGCTAGACTCACCAGGAGACAAGCGACCATCACAACATAAGACGACAACATGTTCTTAATATAAAGAATATTACGGAAAACTGAGTAGGAAAGGAGAACAACAGTAGAAGAAATGAGAGGAAACGAAACATGGAGAAGAAATGAAAAAAAAATATAAAAAGAGATGCCTGAATGAGGTTCCTGACATAACCTATTATTATTTTACTGTTCCCAAGTTTCGCGACAACTGCAGCTCCACCCAGAAATAGGTAGACTCCACAAGCTTTATATTTGTGTAAACTAATCACCATGATAGAGGTAAAGGCTTAGCTAGGTTTTAATATAATGTTTCTGGATTTATTTGATAAGGACTGCGGTAACATCATGTGGATGGTATGCGGAGTCTGCTCTTTGGCTGCGTCTTAATTCAGCTCTCTGCCCCACACTCACACGTCCACCAATCACCTGGTGTCCACTGAGTTATTCTGCGTGAGCTGCGAGTTCAGTCCACACCGCGCCATCCCACGTTTAAGAGTTGCATTTGCTCAGCAGCTACTGTACAAGGTCTGTTTAATAGTGATCTTCGAATAAGTTAACATGTGTACACTGTGACAGATAATCGTGTCCAAATAGGCACATTAAATACACAGAAACACGTAATCATGCACACACACGCACTAAACGATACAGGCTGCAATACTAGAGTACAGTACTGCTAGCATGATAACCAGGGAGGAAATATTATTGCCAGTGTGTTGAAGAGCGTGTGACAGAGTTGGTTAAGTTAGGAATTCATAAAAACGCGATTATCGTAGAGGTCTGATAAAAATCTGGTTTATCAGTACATCACGCCTTGGTAACTCTAGCGTATTGCCAGATACCCAAAGAATGTTCTATATTACTGAGGGTATATACAAACACTTGTTGTCTTTAAAAGTAGGTTCTATTCTCGTACGGGAGATGATACAGTCGGACACGGGAAGCCTGTGGGCACACCACCAGAACTCAGTCTTAACTACGTCTACATCTATCCATGTATTACTACGCGCTGGCCTATACAGATGCCAGCATTCACAAGCTGAATACATAAAGTATAAATGTGATAATTTATATACATAATATGGTGCACAATAAATGGAATATTACATAGAATTAATACATGTTCTGTAATACTTTACTATACATAATTAATAAGAGTAATATAACAATATACAGCTGAAGGCACTACTTTGTGTCCATATATATCATACAGTAACAAAACCTGTTCTCGGTGGTGGGGACTTTATCAGACGTCCAGTGTTAAAGTTAATTCGCTTGAACATCTCAAGTTTCTTGAGTGTACAGTATTCTGGATTAGGGATCACCTGAAGATTAACCTCCTGGATCTTTAATCATACTACTGAAGGAAAGAGCAGTGGGTCTATTTGCACGAATTAGGTAGCCCCGTTTACACCCAACCCCTGTAATTCATATACCTGTCTAACCTAAAATTGAAGGTACCCAGCGTGTTCGAGTTAATGGTGTTGCTCGGTAACTTCTTCCACTCATCCACAACTCTATTTCACCATTGTTACATAAGAACGTAAGAACATAAGAATGGAGGAAACTGCAGCGAGCCTATTGGCCCATACTTTGCATTCCCATTTACACCCAACCCCTATTGCTCATATAGGCATCCAACCTATGTTTGAAGCAATCCAGCGTATTCGAGTTAATGATAATATTTGGTGACTTGTTCCACTTGTCCACTACTCTATTTCCAAACCAATGTTTACCTATTTCGCGCCTAAATCTAAATTTCTCTAATTTAAAACCAATGTTACGAGTTCGCTCCTGGTTGGATAGTTCGAGTACCTTTGTAATGTCTCCTTTGTTCAGCCTTGACTTCCATATATACACCTCTATCATGTCGCCCCTCTCTCTACGTCTCTCGAGGGAGTGCAAATTAAGATGCTTTAACCTGTCTCTGGACTCAAGGTTCCTAATGCCCGGGATTAGTCTTGTCATTCTCCTCTGAATTCTTTCCAAGGATTCTATATCCATTCTGTAATACGGTGACCAGAATTGAACTGCATAATCCAAGTGAGGTCTCACAAGCGCAAGATATAGTTTTAGTATGACCTCGCTAGTCTTGTAACTAACACTCCTTTGTATGAACCCAAGTACTTTATCAGCCTTGTTTCGGGCAAATATACATTGTTTACTTGGCTTAAGATTCCTACTTATCATTACTCCTAAATCTTTCTCGCAGTCTGATTTCTCAATAACATCGTTGTTCATGTGGTATCTGGTTTCCCTGTTTACATCTCCTATACTGAGTACTTTGCATTTGCCACATTGAATTTCATCTGCCATTTTTCAGACCATTCGAAAAATTTGTTTAGATCTTCCTGTAGTTTTGCGGAATCCTCTTCAGATTTAATTACACGCCCTATTTTAGTGTCATCAACAAATATACTTATGTCGCTGTCTACGCCGATATCTATGTCGTTTATGTATGTAATAAATAATAATGGTCCAAGTACTGAGCCTCAGGGAACTCCACTAGTGACGTTGCTCCAATGGGATTTAGTGCCGTTAATGCTCACTCGCTTCTTGTCCTGTAACCACGCCCTAATCCATTTTAGAATATCTCCTTTAATGCCATGAGTCTCCACTTTTCTTATTAGTCTTTCGTGGTGGACTCTATCGAAGGCTTTGCTAAAGTCGAGATATACCACATCATAATTGTGTCCCTCGTCCACTGATTCGAAAACAGATGAAAAGAATGTTAATAGATTAGTTGGACATGAACGCCCGCTTGTGAAGCCATGTTGGGAATCATTGATCAACTTGAGTTTCTCCAGGTGATTTCGAATAGAGTTTGAAATGATTGCTTCCAGTAATTTGCTTACAATTGATGTTAGACTGATAGGACGGTAGTTAGAGGATAGTGATCTATCCCCTTTCTTGAAAATCGGTATTACATTCGCTATCCTCCAGGATTCTGGTGCTACACCCGTTTTTAGGGACATGTTAAACAACTTTGCTAAGGGCATACTAAGCTCTTCCTTACATTCCTTTAATACTCCGGTAAATATCTCATCGAGACCTGGTGACTTATTAGGCTTTAGTTTGTCTATTTGCTTACAAACATCGTTACTAGTCACTAATATCTCGCTTAATTTATTTTCTTCACTATCTCTGTATATAGTCGGTGCCTCGGGTATCATGTTTAAATTTTCGGTGGTGAAAACTGTTGAAAAATATTTATTCAGATTATTGCTCATTTCTACGTCGTTATCAATTAGGTCGTCGGTATCTGACTGTATTGGTCCAATCTTTTCTCGTGTTTTAGTTTGATACATTAGATAGAATCCCTTGGGGTTTGACTTCGCCTCCCTTGTTACCTTCAGTTCATTATTCCTCTTTGTTTTTCTTATCTCGGTCTTAACCCTACCGGCCAATACCTTATAATAATCTCGGAGTTAACTTCACCACGATTTATTCTCCTACCTATAGCCTTCCTTTATCCAATAATATTCTTTAAATAATTATTTATCCATTTAGGGTCATTGTTGTTTGATCTGAGTTTTCTGTATGATATGTCCTGCCTTTGTACTTTAAGTAACTCATTATTTAAGTTGTTGTGGAACTCGTCAACCTCAGATCTCGTTATCAGGTCATCCTCAACTGTCAGGTCTCCAGGTAAGGTGAGGTCGCCCTCTGTGGGTACATTGTGTGAGGTCACCTCATGTGAGGTCATGTAAATCACCCCCAACGTGATACCCCTTCTATCAGCTGCCTCTTCAAACTATCAAAGTTTGCCTTTCTGAAACCTGGGACCTTAGTGGAATTTTCCTTGCGGCTGCCCTGAAATTCTAATTTGAATCTTATTTCTTTGGGATCGCTGTTTGCAA
This sequence comes from Homarus americanus, assembly GCF_018991925.1. Taxonomy (NCBI): domain Eukaryota; kingdom Metazoa; phylum Arthropoda; class Malacostraca; order Decapoda; family Nephropidae; genus Homarus; species Homarus americanus. The sequence goes on from NW_024756871.1 coordinate 1,620,971, forward strand.
GCTCGTTACCTACCTCAACATTACTAATGAAGTTTTCTCTGTTTGCCAGAACTAAATCGAGTATATTATTACCCCGGGTGGGTTTTAAGAAAATCCTCTGATTCTGAGTTACCTGTAAGGTCAATCCAATCTATTTGACTAAAGTTAAAGTCGTGTATTATACAGACTTTGCGCATTTCATCCCAAATTAGTTGCTCATTAACTCTTATCAAGATTAGGAGGTCTATATATTACTCCTGTGATTAATTTTTCCCTACCATTGATTAATTCTATCCAAATTGTTTCTGCATTCGGCTCAGTTTTTATTTCCTTATTCATTTCACACTTCAGATTATCCCTGACATAGATTGCTACTCCACCTCCTTTCCTAATCTGCCTATGGGTATGGAATAAATTGTAATCTGCAATTTGCTATTATATCGATTTTTTCGGTACATGCCAACGCCCTGATTTCATTCATTTTGTTTCTCATACTTCTACTGTTTGCTCCGGGTTATATAGTTTAAGTGTCTTAGTTATATAATCCTCATTTAACCTCGTCTTCCATTTATACATTTGGGTCATATCGCCACTCAGCTTCAGTTTTCTTAACCTGTCTCTCCAGTCAAGGTTCCTAATGCCTGGGATTCAATATGTCATCCTTCTCTAAATGTTTTCCAGTGAATCGATATCAATTTTATAGTACGGTGACCAAAACTGAACTGCACAATTCAAGTGAAGTGTCACCTACACGAGATATAGTTTAAGGATGCTTAAATTTTTCGTAATCCAAGATTAGTAATTACACTAGCTATCAACAAATATGTTCTCTAGTCGACAGTGTTGGGAGGATCACGTGCTCAAGTGTTGGGAGGATCACGTGGTCAAGTGTCGGGAGGATCACGTGGTCAACTGTCGGGAGGATCACGTGGTCAAGTGTCGGGAGGATCACGTGGTCAAGTGTCAGGAGGATCATGTGGTCAAGTGTTGGCAGGATCTCGTGATCAAGTGTTGGCAGGATCACGTGGTCAAGTGTTGGCAGGATTACGTGGCCAAGTGTTGACAGCATCACGTGGCCAGGTGTTGGGAGGATCACGTGGTCAAGTGTTGGCAGGATCACGTGGCCAAGTGTTGGCAGGATCACGTGGTCAAGTGTTGTCAGGATCACGTGGTCAAGTGTTGGCAGGATCACGTGGTCAAGTGTTGGCAGAGTGTTTGGGGAGGATCACGTGGTCAAGTGTTGGCAGGATCACAAGTGTTGGCACAAAGGATCACGTGAACACGTGTCAAGTGTTGGCAGGATCACGTGAATTTGGGAGGATCACGTGGTCAAGTGTTGGGAGGATCACGTGGCCAAGTGTTGGGAGGATCACGTGGTCTGTGTCTGTCAACTCTTTATACACCTCGTATATGGGTGAACCTCTTAACAATTTCCTTCAGCGAATGTAAATCCTTCTGATGGACACTAACTTGGAAGTTTGACATGACCTCGTGGTGGTGACCTGACTTCCTCTTGACCTCCTGTCAGTGAACCATCCTCATATTGATGGCCAGGGTTGCCCCGAACTCACGTAAATACTTGTGATTGGTTAGTACCAGCTTTGGTGGTGTACTTGTCCTGTGATTGGTCGACGCAGCATACCTCATGTAACAAGTGGTTGTGGAAAGATTGTAGTGCGATGCTTACACTTATAATGTACTGAAAAGAGTAAAAAGTATCCAGAAATCATATTACCAAATGCAACATGCAGTGTACACCCCCCCCTCCCCACCCACACACACACACAGATAATACTATATGTACTCTTATACCTCTCACAACAATGGTTTACTGTTATTGTAGGCGATAAAACCTTAAATAATTACATAAAACTGATAACTCACGTTATCAAACATTATGTAGCGAGTGTACTTCTCTGTAAATATACATCTCTGTGTAAATATGTTCACTTGCATTACAGCCCAGTGACGAAGGTTCAGGACTTCCCGTGATGGTGTTCATCCACGGCGGTGGGTTCCTCGGAGGGGGCGCCGAGGAGTACCTGCCCTTTGCTCTCCTTAACCATAATGTTGTGGTGGTCGTCCTTCAGTACAGACTCAATGTATTGGGTAGGTGTTGTTTATGTGTACTTATGTATCATGGTTTGAGAAGGCAGTAATCTCTTTACTTTTATAATATAACCTTCTCTGGGACCTTTAAAGCTTTGCCAGCTTTCATCAGTTCCAGGTCGAAGATGTCTCATGTCTCAGACTCAGTGTATTGGGTAGGTGTTGTTTATGTGTACTTGTGTATCATGTTGATCCATATACTGTTTATTTTTGTATTTTATCAAACAAATAACTGGTTTGGGAAGGCAGTAATCTCTGTACTTTCATAATATAACCTTCTCTGAGACCTTTAGGGGCACTACCAGCTTTCATTAGTTTCAGGTCTGTTACAATGTATTTATCTCTCTATGTCACCATGAAGTACTGTAGGTCTTGTTGACTCGACAAGTGATGTGATCATTTGGACTTCACAACCACAGGTTTCCTGTCGACGGAGGACTCGGTGATCCCTGGCAACTTCGGGTTGAAGGACCAGACGCTGGCCCTCAAGTGGGTGCAGCGGAACATAAACAACTTTGGTGGAGACAAGACCAAGGTCACCATCTTCGGCCAGAGCGCTGGTGGAGCCTCTGTGCACTACCATTTACTGTCCCCGAAATCAGAAGGTGAGTGAATGGAAGGAGGCGGGTGATTGTAACATTTGTAGGTCATTACGAGACAAGAAGAAACAGGACACACAAACTATGGGACTCGTATTTTTGCCTATCCTAACCCTAGAACCTTGTTCCAGAAAGACGGAAAACACCAGTCTAAATTACCATATTAATTTAAATTTTCAAATGTCTGTTACAAACTTCCTTCGTAGATAAGTTCGTTACCATCCATGATGGTGGAGTCATGTGGACTACAATTGTGCCTCAGTCATGACAAACTTCAGACTTACCTAACCATTGGATCTGGTGGTCCCATGAGGATAAAGACCCTGTAGGCTTAGGGTTCATCAGGGCAGGCCAACTTAACTCATCACCAGCTTCGTGTAGACGCTGAACATTTAATAACTAAGTGTCTGAGGAACAAATAAGTTATGGTGTATACGTGGACGGTGTCTCTCAGAGAGTACAGGTAACCTGACAAGCTTCAGTGAGACCGAACGAGGAATGTGACTCATCAGTTATATGTCACTTAGGACGGAGAACTTCACATAGGTATCTGTTCATAGGACCAAACAATTGCAGTATAATATTTCCAGAGCTGTTCACCCGTGCAATCATGATGTCTGGGACGTCTCTGTCTCCTTTGGCTATGACCAGGACCCATGGAGAGCAGACACAGTACATCGCCTCCAAACTGGGTTGTTCCACACACCAAGGCAGTGAAGCTCTCCTCGTGTGTCTACAAGACGCTGATGCTCAAAGTCTATCAGCTCTTTCCCAAGATTTCTTAGTAAGTTACATATTCTTGCTTTTGTTAGGCCAATTCCTTTTTGTCTCCTAAAATATTTCACCAAAGACGATTTTTGTCATATGCTGAATATATCAGGATGTTTTAAACCGTTAGAGATTATAATTATAAAAAAGGTATTATGTGACAAGGATTCCCATTAAATGTTAACGCATCGTCGTCATCATACTACAGCCATTTTCCAAGCTTGTGATGACTTAACCGTGATCACTTGATGACAACTCTCAAGGCTGTATGGTCTCTTGCAGACTCTCTCATCAGGTTCTTGTCTTTGAAGTCATTTCTTAAAACCTTTCTCCGTGTCATTCTTGGCCTGCCCCTAGCTCTATTATGTACTATATTAATGCACAGGCCATCTCAGCTTACCTCTGTTCAAAACTTCACCATTACTCTCAATACACAGCCGGCCTCTTACCTATGAACGGGAGCTTCCTTTTTCTTGACGCCACATTTTACACTCATCTCATCACTCTCATTCGAGTTCGCACAAGCCATCTTATGTCATCTTCTTTAACTACTGGCATACAAAGTTACGCTTTTAATGCCAGCTACAAAATATCTCCATTTAAGCCAAGAGAAGATCCCCTCACCGTAAATAATGCCAACAACTAGCCTAGATTTATCCAGCCACTGCTGACTCTTGGAATTAAATCGCCCCAGTACCACCTCCAGCACTGATCATGTCACCCAGGTAACAGAACTCATCAACACGACCCAAGGATTATAAACAATATCGAACAAACCCCAATTCTGTGCCACAGAAATGGTTCGTATTGCCCATGACTTATGGGCCAAGAGTGGACGGGGACATCGTGCCGGAGGAACCAGGCCATTTGCTGAGGGAGGGACGCTTCAGTAAAAAGGATGTGATGGCCGGCGCCGTGCCCCAGGAAGGGGCAGGGTTCGTACATGGTTAGTTGCCACACATTGTCCACACTATTTGCTGGAATGCATCTGCTGCCTGATAAAAATTAAGATGGAGTAGAAACATCTCAGATTTTTTTAAAAAGGCCTAAATTGGATCGAAGATTGTAAAATTAAAATTAAACTTAATAAGAAAACCCAAAACATGTATGATAACTATAACCAAAAATAACTTAAAGATTATTTATAACCCGCTGATAGTCGAAATGGATTAAAGATATCAAATTCCCTTACAGTAGATCTGAATATATTAAAACTAACACAGCAGCTCAAGCTTTACCTTTCCCTTCCTGGAAGTATATTTCATAAATTCAATTGTTTAGAATTATGTCAGTACCGTGTAATACTGTACGTACCTTCTTAATAAGTAAGCCTTGTAATGGGACTGGAGGTTTCTTGCTTTCGACCTGTAACCATTGTGGGAGACAGAATCGTTTCCTCCCTGCAAGTCTTACCTAAAGTCCTTCATTTTTCCAGCTATGTTGACCCAGGACGGATTGTACGAAGACCTGCGAGACAACTTCAACGTCACGGCTCCTCACACCCTCCAGTGCACGGCTGACAATGGTGACCCCGTCAGCCTGGCCCGGAGGTTGTACCAGCATTATCTCGGCCAGCACCAGCAAGTTGACCCTATAGTCCATAGTGAAAACCTGGTCAAGGTGGGGAAATAAACATAGATATTCCTTCAGTAAAACCATCAAACATGTTCATATTAGTTAAGCATTTACAGTCACGAACAAAAGCCCTGTCGCCTTGTATGCCGCTTCAAGAACTCCCAGAATCAGACCCGTGAATTCGAAGAATTTACGGACAGAATAATACATCAGCGTCGACTGCTTCGGGTTCGCGAGTCTGAATCTATAGGGTTCGAGCAGCAGGGGGAGAGGTAACAGGACTTTTGTTTGCAATTGAACATATCACTGCAGATGCATAAGTGTTTGAAGTGGGGACAGAAGAACCCTATTGTTCCCTCCTGTTGAAAACTAGAAACATCCATGAAGGTTTCTCACCCAGGAAACAACATATAAATAGTAGTAAATAATATACCATGCGTCATTTGAGATACAAATACTACACTTTATGCAAAGTGTTTCAACCACCAAACTGATCTGCACAGATTATTTTCGGTTTGCCTGAAAAAAAACAGGAATGTGTATTATTGTAGTTGTGATACGATGTTAATTAGCATTTTCCATTGTACGTTAAACCAAGTTTTAGTTAGTTTATGTTGGAGTGTTATGAGCCTGGATGTGAGAGAAGGGTTGATATTGACAAAGTGTGAGTGGCAGCAACAAATGAGTGATATTGGACACTGACTCAAACAGTGAAAATGACCCAATAATAGCAAACATCTCAACGATAACAGAATCCTACTTACTTTTCTTCTCCTACAGATGTTCAGTGACCGTATGAATTTGATGGATATTGAAGAGACAGTATTGCATCACGCGAGGCACTCCAGCAGCACCAACACCTTCAGGTACATGATGACCCACCGCAGTCAGCTGTCCATGGCTGATTTCTTCCCTACAGACGTCGGCAGCCACTGTGAGTCCTACAAGAGGAGCAATCACCTCTGTCAGCCTTAATATATAGTAAAAAATATTTTTAGCAGGATTCAAACAAGTGAGAAACCTCAAATATTTAAATACCATATCCAGTCTACCTGGCTTTCAAAATCCACATTTTACACAGATTGGATAAGAGTTTTGAAGAATATCATTCCCCTTTGATTCTTGGAAAAAGCATTTTCTATTGATAGATAAAGACTGTCAAATTTGAACCATGAATTCCCTGAATTCATTCTTCTAAGCTTCATTGTTCCTCTTCCTCACAGGGGTGTCTCACGGCGACGACCTGTACTACTTGTTCCGAGGCGGCCCCTTCCTGCAGCCACCCCAGCAGTCTCCAAAGCGACTCCACGACCTACAGAGCAAGGATGACCTCGCCGTGAGGGACATCATCACCGCATTGTGGACTAACTTCGCCGCCACAGGGTAATCATAATGAAATAGTTTTACTGTAGTATGTTATTAGTGTTACTTCTTACATTAATCAGTTATCTCTTAGTTTTTATTAAGTTTGCAAAATTATTTATTGTCCTCTTTTGTGGCACAAAGAACCAGCACATACCTATGATGACGATAGAGAAGTGTTGGTAACTAAATTACATTAGTCTAAGACCCCATTATAGAAGAACCAGAAATAGTGAGATGAGGAGAACGTCCATCAGGAGAGAAGAGGGGATAAGAACCACTGTTGAACCTTCACAATGTTTTTGGTACATGTACGGTGGGTAATGTCTCACTCCTGCAGGAACCCGACACCTGACGCCTCTCTCGGATTCATCTGGGAGCCCTCCACTGAGGACAACCTTCATTACCTTGACCTCAAGCCCAAACCCACCATGGAGGCTGACCGACGTCAAGAGGTGAGTCCTCCCAGATGTCTTTGCTGCATTGTCATAAGTAAAGCTAAATTGATATACTTTTTAACTTAAACAACATTGAGTCCAGCTAATAGCTAACAGTTCTTTTTCTGCCCTTTTAATTAACCATTCATAACTGTATTACCTCACTAATATAACTAAGTAGTTTAAAGTTAAGCAGCCTCTGACGTATAAGTAATTAATGAGATACATTTCTCTCTCTTCACGTGTCCTGGTCACTCATGCTGTGCTGTTGCCTTCTCAGGTACGTAGATTCCACGCGTCACTACCCACCAAGGTGAACCTGGCCCTCCACCCTCACCTGGTGCAGGATGAAGACCCAGTACCTGCCGATAAGGTAACCGAGACAGCTGGCCACACACGCAACGCCCAGGACGAATTGTAAGCCGCCAGTAATTCGGGATTCTCAATAAATAATATCCACCCTTAACCTGGCTGATGCATTAGGTTATAATATACAGTTACCTTATAGTCTTTGTGCTGTTTTGACGCCATTGTGGACCAAATTATATTCATCAACTTCAATGAAGCCAGCCAGGTGATCCTTAAGGGGCACTCAGGTATGGTCAGAATCACCTGACGATGGAGAATCTCCAATATTTTCATGGGTAGCTTCTGTCAGGTCAGAGTATTGTTTAAGAGTTTCAACAGAACCTAAAGCAAAATTATACACAGCACTGTAATATCAGGTTACAATATTACTTCAACTGTTTACCATTCTTTGTATACTGTACCTACACTATCTAGGTACAGTTTGTACAATATACTGTACTTTCACTGTCTAGACACACTGTATACTGGCACTGTTTATACTGTACAGTATTCTGTACAATCTGAATCAATGTAACTTAGCCTTGTACATATCAAATAATAAAACATAGCTTAAACTATCATAAGGGATCCATTGTGGAAATATAGTCACCTCTAAAGCTTTTGAATAGTTTTATTAAATTTATTAAAGAGAAAATACATAAATATTTTTATTGATTTTTGTTTAATTTACGAGCTAACATAGATTTAATTTTGAAAGCATTTCGATCACAATTTAAAAAAAAATTGTTTGTACTGTATTATTATTGAGGGGGCAGGGAGGAGAGGTCACAACCCCCTCCTCACCCTTCCTCCCATTACTGTATTAATTTCCAGTCAATAATAAAACTTTATGAAAACAAATAAAATCCAGTGAAAATCTCTTAAAATAATCACCTAAAATCACCAGAGTAATTAATAACAAACACAGTGAATATTATTTTATCTAGAATGTCTTCGTCATATTTAGTGGTTCAGGTGATCTAATGGGCCCGTGTCTTACTAGACCCCTGTATAACTAGACCTCTTGAGAGTGGGGTCTATTAGCCATGGAAACCTATGTAATTAACCAGTCACCAGTTCCTTTGTCAGTGCAGGCGACTGTTGTATCACCAGTTTAAAGTCACCAGTTAAGAGCTGTAGTACCAGAATCCTGAAGGATAGTGAATGTGAAACCCATTTTAAAGAAAGGAGATAGGCGTAGAGTGAGAGGCCATATGATAAAGGTGTACAAATGGAAGTCCGGTTTAAACAAAGGTGATATAACACAGGTACTCAAACTATCCATCCAGGAGCGAACTCATAGCAATGGTTTTAAATAAGACAAATTTAGATTTAGGCGCGATATACTGTAGGTGAACACTGGTTTTGAAATAGAGTAGTGGACGAATGGAACAAGTTACCAAATATCATCATTAACTCGAATATGCTGGACAGCTTCAAACATAGAACAATAGGCCCGCAGCAGTTTCCTCCGCCCTTATGTTCTTCTGTTCTTACACTGGCTGTCAACACCTGTTGTTTCACCCTTATGGCTCGGTATCCAACCCTGAAGCTGGTGGTTCCTTCTTGACAGCCGGTTCATTCCACGGTATAGTTCCAGCTGTTTAAAGTAAAGAGACACACACACACGCGCGCACACACGCACACACCTACAGTTCATCCACGGTGTCTCGTCTGTAACCAGTTGTCGTTTCGGCTTCTTCCTCCTCCAGCAGGTCCTTCATGAGGTGAGGGTGGAGGGCGACGTTCACCTTGGAGGGCAACGAGGCGTAGAAGCTCCTCACCTGAAGACCCAATATGTAATTTATTTTATGTTAGATAGATAATGTGTATGTATGTGTGTGTGTGTGTGTGTGTGTGTGTCACACAGGGTGGTGTAATGCGTCTAGTGTGGCAGCATTAGGTTAGTGTTAAGGTACAAGCACTGTTTGCTTCCTCTCGTTTTCAGCTACCGCCGTTGGCTAGCCCTGGTGGCGAACAGGGAAGCAACTTGCATAAGTCCTCCCCTGCCAGTACATAGCCTCTTCACCATTAAAACTCCTGCTGTGCCTCCTCGTGGCAACACACGGTAACTGGGTGTCTCGTGGGACCAGGCTAGACCAGCAGGGGATCTAGGAGCAGCAGTAGGCCCAGAGGGACGGCGCATAGGCCCACTGGCATGTGGACACACCCTGGCGCCAACCAACCACTGCCTTGCTGATTAACATTGTTAGGTATAAGGCTACGGGATTAAACCCCGAACGAAAAATCTGCTGTGGAGCCCCGCATCAGGCAGACATGCTTACAGAGCTCCAACGAGACCCCAACGGCGGTATAGTCGGAAGAGGTGTCCACCATGGGAACCCAATGACTACACCGGCGGACGAAGCCAATGAATAATGGACAGGCTACTAAGGCGAAACCGAACAAACTGGGCTATCGGCAGTCCATTGCAACTCTCCCTCTCCCCAATCGTTGCAACATTAGCCCCACTGGATCACGAAAAGGGAGAGCCAAGATGTGTGGTTGCAGACTGCGCTCCCGCCTCACCACATACTCGTAAATCAACTCATACGCAGCAATCATCCAGCTCATCATAATTCTCATCTTCATTAAAACCTCAATACCCCCAAAAGTTCTATGGCGACAGACAAGTGGCGACGAGGACAGGCAGAGATGACTGCCGGGAGTCTCTAGTGACTAGTCACAACTCCACACATGGGCGGCATAGATAAGATGGTCGTTTATACACTGGGATCTAGGCAGCAGTGAAATCCGGTCCGTCCGTGCGACTCAGCAGCCCTTTCGAGGAGCCACTCTGCTAACTCCACATGGGAAGGTGGCTAGAAATGGTGCCCTAAACATAGCCTGCCTAAAGAACCAACCTGACTGGGCAACCACACCCAGTAAGGTCATCACAGATCAAAACAAAAACAAACTCTTCAACTCTTATGGTCGTTGCATGGAATGTCAGAACCCTTGTGGATACTGGTTTAAATGAGCATCCTGAAAGAAGAACCGCCCTTGTGGCAAAAGAACTGGCTAGGTATAACATTGACATAGCAGCCATTAATGAGTCCCGGTTCCCAGACGAGGGTTGACTCTCAGAACGGGGGTCTGGCTATACCTTCTTCTGGAATGGAAAGCCTGCTGCAGAGAGAAACAACATTTATGGAGTTGGCTTTGCCATCCGCCAATGCATTCTACATAGGCTAACTAAAATGCTTGTTGGGATCAACCAGCGCCTAATGACGCTCAGACTCTCATTGATTCCCTCGCGTCCTGTCTTCTTCATATGTGCATACGCCCCAACACTGGATGCAGAGGAAAACATCAAGGATTAGGCAAGTGTAATCCCAACAGCCTCCTCTTCCTTCTTCCTCAGCAAGTGTGCTGCACATAACCTCACTATCACCAATACCTTGTTTAGGCAAGCCGACAAGTTCATGGGTCAGTGGCAACCTCCCACGATTCAAACACTGGCACCTCATTGACTACGCCATTGTCAGAGAAAGAGATCGCCGAGATGTCCTCATCAACCACTGCAACACTGATCATCAGCTCGTCAGAGCTTTCCTTACTCGTGTCAGTGCCAATTTAGCCAGCGAGGTGGACGCCCAGTACCAGATAAAGGTCTTTCCAACATAAGACGACGGAAAGAAGCTACCCCTCCATCATTGGATGTAGCCCTCCACACGTGCAACATCTGTGGACGGCCTTGCCGATCCTTTATCAGCCCCTCAAGTCTCCTTAAAACTCACCAACGAAGGTGACATCCTTAATAACTCATATCATTATCTCATAGCTGAATGATTGTCTTACTCGATTCCAAGTGACAGCAAAGTAGTAGTAGTGTGCATGCAAGTGCGTGCATTTGTGCATGCAAGTGCATGCGAGTGCGTGCATGTGTGAATGTGTGTGTGCATGTATGTGTGCAAGCGAGTGCGTGCATGTGTGCATGCATGTGTGAATGAGAGTGCGTGCATGTGTGCCTGAATGTGTGAATACGTGCGTGTGCACAATAACAATAACAATATTAATAATAATAATAATAATAATATTATTATTAATATAATTAACGGTTTATTGAGAGAACATGGCAGCTATAAGGCTGAAACTACACATTAAACAGAGATAATAAAAGTTACATATTAGGGAGCAGGTAAAAGTTTTCAGTACAAAAAGTGAAGTAACTTGGAGTGAACATACAGATTAACTACACCTATGGACGTGGTCTCGGTGGTAGCAGGCCAGCCGGTCTAGTCAACTGTGTGGGGAGGTGATAGTGGTGCCTTCCTGCGGTACACACCTTCTGTACTGTAGGTGCAGTCCTGGTCTCAGACAGGTCACAATCTACATTTGTTTACACTCCCATCACATGGTGCTGGTAGCTCACAGGGTGTTGGACAGGGTTCTTGTTTCTCATCTGGTGGAGTTGGGAACCCTTGTTTCTCACCCGATGCCGTTCCATATATCTCACCTGGTGTAGCTGCGAGTCTTGGTATCACATTTTGTGTTAGTGTAGTGGTGGGTGGTAAGTGGTTAGGTCTGGTTGGTGCGTGACCACTGACCGCAGGGCATCGACTTGTCACAGTCTATCACGTTTTTCCATTTATTTTAAGTTATAACTTTTGCTTTTGTATATCAGTTATGGGTTGATCGTCAATCTTTGCGCTCTATTGCCGGTGGGAGGATGTAGATATATTCTGGTGGGGAGGAGATGGAGGAAGTGGGGGCTGACAAACCGGCCCTTGCAGCTGAGGCAGCTCGTGGTGTGTCTAACCACGGTCGCCTCAGCGGAGCAGCGCCTACTACGTTCTCACCCCATGATAACTGAAGACATGTGTGTATGTATGTGCATGCATGTGCGCACGTGCACTGAGTATGTGTTTTGAGAGATACCCCTGAATATCTTGTTCCTGTGTAACTTGCCCCACAGTGCCTTAACCCTTAAAGAAAATTAAGAACAGTCAAGATTTCAACATCGAGGAACACTCACCTCTTGACGCTGGTCCTCCTCCATGGTGGGCCTGGGCTTGAGGTCGAGGTAGTGGAGGTTGTCTGCGGTGGAAGGCTCCCAGATGAACCCAAGTGAATCATTAGGAGTCGGGTTCCTGCAGAAGGGAGAAAACTACTGAAAGATGTTGTTGTTGTTGTTGTTGTTGTTGTAACTTGTCTAATTTATAATGTAGTAGTCGGTCTATAGTGTGCACGGTCTATGGCATAAAGGCAAAATGACAAAGAAACTCACCCCTAGTTTCACTCTACCTGAGGATCGAACCCGGAACTATTCACTCGCGAGGTGAGTATGATGACCACGCACGCACGCACGCACGCACGCACGCACGCACGCACGCACGCACACACACACACACACACACACACACACACACACACACACACACACACACACACACACACACACACACACACACACACACACACACACATACATATATTTACCCTGTGGCGGCGAAGTTAGTCCACAATGTAGTGTAGATGTCCCTCAGAGCGAGGTCATCCTTGCTCTGTAGGTCGTGGAGTCGCTCAGGGGGCTGCTGGGATGACTGCAGGAGGGGGCCGCCCCGGAACAAGTAGTACAGGTCGTCGCCGTGACTAACCCCTGTGAAGAGGAGGAAGAATAACAATAGTATTTGTATCTGTTTATTTATCTACCTATCTATATGTCTATCCAACCATCTATCTTTATCTATCCAACCATCTATCTTTATCTATCCAACCATCTTTACCTATCTGTCCAACCATCTATCACTATTTGTCCAACTATCTATCACTATCTGTCCAACCATCTATCACTATCTATCCAACTATCTATCACTATCTATCCAACCATCTATCACTATTTGTCCAACTATCACTATTTGCCCAACCATCTATCACTATCTGTCCAACCATCTATCACTATTTGTCCAACCATCTATCACTATCTGTCCAACCATCTATCACTATTTGTCCAACCATCTATCACTATCTGTCCAACCATCTATCACTATCTGTCCAACCATCTATCACTATCTGTCCAACCATCTATCACTATCTATCCAACTATCTATCACTATCTGTCCACCATCTATCACTATCTACTGTCCAACCATCTATCACTATCTGTCCAACCATCTATCACTATCTGTCAGCCATCTCACACTATCTATCAACTATCTATCACTATCTGTCCAACCATCTATCACTATCTGTCCAACCATCTATCACTATCTGTCAACCATCTATCACTATCTGTCCAACCATCTATCACTATCTGTCCAGCCATCTATCACTATCTGTCCAACCATCTATCACTATCTGCCCAACCATCTATCACTATCTGTCCAACCATCTATCACTATCTGTCCAACCATCTATCACTATCTGTCCAACCATCTATCACTATCTGTCCAACCATCTATCACTATCTGTCCAACCATCTATCACTATCTGTCCAACCATCTATCACTATCTGTCCAACCATCTATCACTATCTATCCAACTATCTATCACTATCTGTCCAACCATCTATCATTATTTGTCCAACCATCTATCACTATCTGTCCAACCATCTATCACTATCTGTCCAACCATCTATCACTATTTGTCCAACTATCTATCACTATTTGTCCAACTATCTATCACTATTTGTCCAATTATCACTATTTGTCCAACCATCTATCACTATTTGTCCAACCATCTATCACTATCTGTCCAACCATCTATCACTATCTGTCCAACCATCTATCACTATCTGTCCAACCATCTATCACTATTTGTCCAACCATCTAACACTATTTGTCCAACCATCTATCACTATTTGTCCAACCATCTATCACTATTTGTCCAACCATCTATCACTATTTGTCCAACTATCTATCACTATTTGTCCAATTATCACTATTTGTCCAACCATCTATCACTATTTGTCCAACTATCTATCACTATTTGTCCAACCATCTATCACTATTTGTCCAACCATCTATCACTATTTGTCCAACCATCTATCACTATTTGTCCAACTATCTATCACTATTTGTCCAACTATCTATCACTATCTATCCAACCATCTATCACTATTTGTCCAACTATCACCATTTGCCCAACCATCTATCACTATCTGTCCAACCATCTATCACTATCTGTCCAACCATCTATCACTATCTATCCAACTATCTATCACTATCTGTCCAACCATCTATCACTATCTGTCCAACCATCTATCACTATCTGCCCAACCATCTATCACTATCTGTCCAACCATCTATCACTATCTATCCAACTATCTATCACTATCTATCCAACCATCTATCACTATTTGTCCAACTATCACTATTTGCCCAACCATCTATCACTATCTGTCCAACCATCTATCACTATCTGTCCAACCATCTATCACTATCTATCCAACTATCTATCACTATCTCCAACCATCTATCACTATCTGTCCAACCATCTATCACTATCTGTCCAACCATCTATCACTATCTATCCAACCATCTATCACTATTCTTGTCCAACCATCTATCACTATTTGTCCAACTATCTATCACTATTTGTCCAATTATCACATTTGTCCAACCATCTATCACTATTTGTCCAACCATCTATCACTATTTGTCCAACTATCTATCACTATTTGTCGAACTATCTATCACTATTTTCCAACCATCTATCACTATTTGTCCAACCTTCTATCACTATTTGTCCAATTATCACTATTTGTCCAACCATCATCACCATTGTCCAACCATCTATCACTATTGTCCAACTATCTATCACTATTTGTCCAACTATCTATCACTATCTGTCCAACCATCTATCACTATTTGTCCAACTATTTATCACTATTTGTCCAATTATCACTATTTGTCCAACCATCTATCACTATTTGTCCAACCATCTATCACTATTTGTCCAACCATCTATCACTATTTGTCCATCATCACTATTTGTTATCACTATTTGTCCAACCATCTATCACTATTTGTCCAACCATCTATCACTATTTGTCCAACTATCTATCACTATTTGTCCAACTATCTATCGCTTTTGTCTTCAGTCCTGTAAGAGTGGAGGAGCAATGGTTAACTCTCCTCCCCTTCTCTCCCTTCTTATCTCTCACTTCTTCTCACTCTCTCAACCTTCTCCTCACTGTCCCTCCCTCTTCTCTCTCCCCTTCCCTTCTTTTCACTCTCTCGTTTTTCTCCCTTCCTTCTTCTCCCCTTCCTTCCCTGCCTCTCTCTTTTCTTCTTTTTCTTCCTTCCTTCTCTCCTTCCTTCCCTGCCTCTCTCCCTTCCTTATCTTTCTCTTTCATTTTGTCAATTATATTACCGTCCCTCCTTCCTCTCTCTCTCTCTCTATTGCATTCTCAAACCCCATTCCCACGCATTCTTACCCCCCTTCCTCCTCCCGTTCTCATGCCATTAAACTTACATTTCGTGGCAGCATCGACGCCGAATAAGTCCCCGAGCGAGAGCTGAGCATGGTACGTCAACTCATACCTGTGGTCTTCTTAGGCCTGAGTCATGGCCTGGTACTGTGTCATCCAGTCGTGGCTCACCATAAAATGTCGATCACTCATCAACTATAATAACAATTAACAATGAAACAATGAGGCAATGAGTGATATTTTTTTCTTTTTTTATATACAGGGTGTGTAAGGGTAGTTGGGAGCTCTTGACACGTGTTATAAGTTGACGAATTAGTCGATGAGAGCCACGCACTTGAGATTGATTGATTGAAAAATGTGGTTGGGAGACACACTGGTGGAGGGACATGGTTGAGAGAGTGACACTGGTGGAGGGGACATGGTTGAGAGAGTGACACTGGTGGAGGGGACATGGTTGAGAGAGTGACACTGGTGGGGGGGACATGGTTGAGAGAGAGATACTGGTGGGGGGGACATGGTTGAGAGAGACACTAATGGAGGAACGTGGTTGAGAGAAAGAGGGACTGGTAGAGAGATGTGGTTGAGACAGAGACACTGAGGGAGAGAGGCGGTTGAGAGAGAGACAGAAGGACACTGGCTGGTAGTGGAGGAGGGTGATGAAACGGGAACATGACCGGACAAGAGGTATAAGCAATAGTCACCTGAATAAATTGTTCCTGTTTACGGGCGTCAAAACGAACATCTCCGAAGTAATGTTTGTAGATGACGTTGGCCACGGTGACGGGGTCAGCCTCATGCACCTCGTCAGCGAACTGTAGACTCGATGGTCCAAGCTCCTCAAAGTTTGTCTCCAGACCCTCGAGAAGGTGAGCTTGGTTGTATGCGGCTGATGGGAAAGGATTATAATCTAAGTCTTGGTAACGAAGAAGCACTGAGAAAAAATAACAATCTTAAAAATAAAATCGGAGATTCCTTAGAATAGTTGTTAATACTGAAACAGGAATAAGAATATACGAATGCCAAGAAATAATGAAGAAAATAAAACAGATGTGAAAAATAAAATGAAAGATAAAAAAAAAATTGCTGAAGTCTGGATAATGGAGGTCGGAACAAAGACCAGATCGACCACCGTGAACAGAGGGTAACTAACGCATAGCCAACAAGATGCCTTCGTGGGAAACGACTCCAGCCATCACATCAACTGGGTGGGCACGTCCCTCCTTCACCAGCCGACTTGGTTCATCTGGCAAGTAGTCACCATCGATGTAAGCCGCCAGATGCAAGGGCAGTAAGTGAAAGTTCTGCAAGTGGCAAAAGAGGGCATAGTGTTTCTTATGTAATATCAGACATCTCGCACATTTAATAAAAAAAATGGGTTTTTCATTGCCTGTGGCTCACGTCATTTTATGTAGAGGTAAAATAACAATTACTAACATACAAGGTCTTGCAAGCGACTTTTTCCTCCTCCTTACCGGCAAATCTTGTGAGACAGCCGACAGCTCCCGAGCGTCGAGGTTTTGAAGACACCGGAGGAGGACAAGGCTGCCGGAGTGAATGGGACAGTGTAGCTTCTTGCCCACCTTTTTGGACGTCTGGTCATGGACTCGGCTCACCGCCCAGGGACACAGGGCCGTCCCGGACATCAAGATGGCGCGAGAGAAAAGACCTGTTTGAGGAGATTTCACATATGTTCATGAACCACCTGTTGTATTCGCAGTCAAAACGTCAGGGTTTTGATTGTGAGAAGAAGAGTGATCCAGTTTTTCTTTATGAATTGTCAAAACAACCACACGAATTTGTTTTTTAAAAAAGCGAGATTCTTAAGTACTGAGCTGAGGCGGAGAAGGTGGCTGTGGGTCCTGCCTCTGATATAAGTGCTTATTGCATGTCTTCTCTCTCCCTGGCAAGAGATCCTCTCTCCCTCTCTATCACCCCTCTTTCCACCACCACCTTCTCTACCACCCCTATTTTCACCACCTCCCGCCTTCCTCTCACCTTTAGACTTGGGTGACAGCATGTGAAAGTGCACAGAGGCTCCACCAGCGCTCTCGCCGAAGATGGTGACCTTGGTCTTGTCTCCACCAAAGTTGTTTATGTTCCGTTGCACCCACTTGAGGGCCAGCGTCTGGTCCTTCAACCCGAAGTTGCCAGGAATTGCCGAGTCCTCCGTCGACAGGAAACCTGAGGTTGTGAAGACATGCTTATATGCCACAGGACGTTTTTGTGCATCTCTCATTATACAGATGCCAGCTTGTAACGGACAGTAAGCCACTAAGAACACACTATATGAAGAACATAAAACGGATCACTTGAAGATGAGCTCTCCAGCTTATTTCACCTGATGATTAAACACCCTAATGGTTCTTAGGAGGGGAGGGCAAGGTTAGGTTAGAATAGTGATAGTGTGTTTAATCATCAGGTGAAATAAACTAGGGGGTGTATAATCTTCAGTTGATTCTATAAAACACATTTGGCTGAGTACTATATTATTATTATATAATTTTGTAAAGGGACTTGCAGCAACTAAGGGCTGAGAACATCATAGTGACATAAACACATGGAGGCCTCACCCAGAATGCCCAGCCTGTACTGCACCACCACTAGCACCACGTCGTGGGTCATGAGGACGTGAGGAAGGTACTCCTGGGCGCTGCCGAAGACGAAACCACCACCATGCAGCCACACCATCACCGGCAGGTCGCTCCTCCCCCCGTCTACCCCAGCCTGTAAACCACAAACCACTTCCTTAACTCTCACAAACTTCGACCGATACGAAAATCAAATCCTATTGACATCATTTCCACTACCAAATATATTAGTAACAGATAATGACGTTAAAATTCAACACTTGGCCGCCGTCATCAATCAAAGTGTAAAAACAAATGACTCTGGTAACCCTTTCACCCCACCCTCCCTGTAAACACAAAGCCCTCGCCACCCACACCCTACAAACTCCTCGCCACACACACACACACACACACTTCGCCATCCTTACCGTGGGCGTGAAAACGTTGAGGTAGAGACAGTCCTCGTCACCCACGATAACCTCGGGGGGCACTTTGATACCACCCAGGGCGGCGTCGGAGGGCACCTGCAAACAAATCTCTGGCATCTTCGACCCATCCAACACGCCCTCCCAACTCTTCGTCGCCTCAGGATCCTGCAAGAAGAAACAGTAGGATGTGGTGGTTAATGCCAGCTAAAGATGTGGTGGTTAATCCCAGCTATGGATGTGGTGGTTAATGCCAACTAAAGATGTGGTGGTTAATCCCAGCTATGGATGTGGTGGTTAATGCCAGCTAAAGATGTGGTGGTTAATCCCAGCTATGGATGTGGTGGTTAATGCCAGCTAAAGATGTGGTGGTTAATCCCAGCTATGGATGTGGTGGTTAATGCCAGCTAAGGGTGGGGTGGTAAATGCCAGCTAAGGGTGTGGTGGTTAATCCCAGCTAAGTGTGTGGTGGTTAATGCCAGGTAGGGGTGTGGTGGTTAATGCCAGCTAAGGATGTGGTGGTTAGTGCCGGCTAAGGATGTGGTGGTCAATGCCAACGATCTACCCACCTATTACGTCTACTGATTATCTACCCAGTGTCCCTTTCCTCAACATTTGACGTTTTGCTCACTCACTGTCTCTCATTCTCCCACATTCTCCTCCTCCCACTCCCGCGCTCCCTCACTCACTTATTCATTCTCCCCCACTCCCTCACTATTCCGAATTATCACCCACCTCCTCTTCCTCCACCCCCCACTCCTCACTCTCACCCAATCCCCCCACGCCCTTAATCTCCCTCACTCTTCTTCATTCCCTCATTATCCCCCTCACTCTCTCACACTCTTCTTTCCACCCCCTCACACTCTCGTACTCCCCTCCACACTTTCACACTCTCCTCACATTCTCTCCCCACAACCTCACCCCATCACACTTTCTCACTCTCACGCCCTCAGTCACCTCACCCCTTCACTCTCCCCCACTAACCTGTAACCTCAAGTTTCCTAAAGGAGGTTTTGCAAAAGGTATCCCATAGTAGGAGTAGAAAGTTCGTCCCTTCGTCGACTCCTCCCTCAGGCCAGAGACAAGCCCCTCCTCAGTCGCTACCACAGGCGAATCTTCCTCTGCCTTCGCCGATGCCGCCGCCGCTGCCAATACCAACGCCGCCGCTGCTAGTGTCCTCATTTCTGCGTCGTTCTGGTCTTGTGTACGAAATGAAATTGAGAATAAAATGAATGAGGATAAGATATTGATGAATGCGTGTATATGTATAGAAAAAAGTAGATAGTTTGTTGGATTTCTCCAGTGGGAGGCACTGCTTGCTTCTTCTCGTTTTCAGTAACTGATCCTGGGTAACCCTCGTGGTGAACAAGGAAATAGCCTTGCGAAAGTCTTCCCTGCATCACGGCCCCAGGCCAATTCAGCAGGGGACCTTGGAGCAACAGTGGGCCCTAGAGGTACGGCGCATAGGCCCACCGGCATGTGGACACACACTGGCACTTACTACCCACTGTCCCGCTGCCTTGCAGATTAACCTTGATAGGTAAAAAGCAACGGGAGTAAACCCCGAACCAAAAATCTGTAGTGGAGACCCGCATCATGCAGACATGCTTAAAAAGCTGCAGTAAGACCCTAATGACGGAATAGGCAGAAGATGTGACCAACACGGGAACCCAACGACTACACAGACAGAAGAAGGCAATACAAAATGGACAGGATACTAAGGCGAAACCCAGCAAACTGGACTATCGAAAGGCCATTGCAACTCTCCCTCTCCCCAGTTATTGCAGGTAACTGCACCACTGAATTAGGGAATCCTGACTACCCAGCAGGTCCCTTAGCTGACCCACCTCAGCTATCCTCCATCCCTTGATGAGGTGGTTACTGCCATCAAGCAGATGAAAAATAGCAAAGCTACAGGGCCTGATGGAGTTTCAGCCGAGGTGTATAAAGCAGGAGGACCTCTGCTTATTAGATGTATACACTCACCTCCTGGAGAATATACGGGAGAAGGAGGAAATCCCCTAAGATCTAAGACACCTCAATCATCAATATTTATAAGAAAAAGATCGACCAGCCAAACTGTATCAACTACCGCGGGATCTCGTTGCTGTCCGATTTGGCAAGATTATCGCCCGAGTCCTTCTAAATAGACTTGTTCCCGAGTTGGAAAACTCCTCCCAGAATCTAAATGTGGCTTTTGACCATCCCATGGCATCACTGACATGGTCTTGGCTGTCCGCCAAATACAGGAAAATTGCAGAGAACAGCGTCGTGACATGAACGGCTGTGTCCTGCGCAATGGCACCTAGTCTGAGTTCTTCATCCAAACGGGGGTAAAACAAGGATGTGTACTGGCACCAACTCTCTTTTCCATTTTCCTGGCTGCCTTCCTTACTCGTGCCAGTGCCAATAATTTAGCCATCGAAGGTGGACATCCAGTACCAGATGAAGGGACTTTTCAACATAAGACGACTCTAGGCATGAAGAAAGGTGTCGATCACTTCCATCACTGAACTACCTGTATGCAGTCGACTTCAACCTCGTCGCTCACATTGAATGTGACCTACAAGAGATCCTGAACACTTACGCAGATGTGTATGCACCCTTCGGCTTTGCGATGAATGTATGGAAGACTCAGATTCTCTTCCAGCTTGCCTCTGATTCAACCACACCTCCAACATCGATCCAAGTTAATGATACTACCTTCTTTAATGTTACCCACTTCCGGTATCTTGACTCCCACCTGTCCACCATCGCAGAAACTGATGAAGAGATTCATCATTGGATCAGATGTGTATCTCAAGCCTTTGGCAGACTCCGTACCCGTATCTTCAGCTTTAGGGAGCTGATATTATCTACAAAGACGCACATAAATTGATCAGTGGTCCTCTCCACCCTGCTGTATGGCACCAAGACATGGGTCACACACAGGAGGCACATCAAGGTACTTCAAAACTTTCACCAACGTAGTTTACATTCAATCCTCCGAGTTCGCTGGGAAGACAAGATAATAAATGCCAGTATTCTAGCTGAAACCAACTGTAGGAGCACCGAGGCTACCTTTATCCATGAACAACTGTATTGGACTAGTCATGTTATCCGCATTGACGACAGCAGACTGCCAAAGTAGTTACTTTACGGTCACCCAACGAATGGTAAATGTATGCTGGCGGACGATGGAAAAGGTATAAGCATAGTCTCAAGACAAACCAAGAAAATGTGCGACATCGACTCCCTCACCTGATAAGACGAGCACTCCACACCGTAACGCTTGGCGGGGCACCACATGAGAAGATGTTAATACGTTTGAGTTAACCCGACTGCATACCTAGGCAGACATGCGCCAACGCCGGAAAAACGCTGCTGTTACCCTTCCCGCTTCAGATGTAGCCCTCTATATGTGCAACATCTGTGAACGGCCCTGCTGGTCCCTTATCGGCCTCTCGAGTCACCTCGGAGCTCACCAACGAAGGTGACATCTTTAATAACTCATATCATTGTATCAGAGCTGGATGATCGTCATGCTCGATTCCGAGTGACAGAAAAGTAGTATAGAGAGAGAGAGAGAGAGAGAGAGAGATATTCCGTAAACTAGTTATACAAGTTTACAATTGTTTATATATATATATATATATATATATATATATACAAGAATACATATATAAATGTGTGGGTAAATATATATAATAAAATAAACACACATACACAAACAGAGAGACACGAAGGTGAGGATGACTAACACACACACTGCTATACGACACCACAACAGCATCCAGCCCGTACTACCATGCACTGATCGCTATAAGAACAGCCCAAGTCCTAACCATTGTAAAAATTATCAACAGCCCATAGTCAACTAGTGTGTTCACTCCCAGCCAGTCTTACTTCTGCACCGTTACTATGTTGAAATGCCTTCTTCCAACCATGTTATTATATATCATATTTGTATAACTTATGTTGACATTATTTGCCATCTAGTGATACATTCTCCAATAATGTAACTATATTTTCAGCATGTGATAGATGATGATTTGTGTTACCATGCAGAAGTGGAAACGGGAGAGTGGTTGTGGTGGTGTGGGAGGGAGGTTGTGATGATGGTGGTGGGAAGGAGAGTGAGAGAGAAGGGGGAGCAGATGATGGTGGTGGGAAGGAGAGTGAGAGAGAAGGGGGAGCAGATGATGGTGGTGGGAAGGAGAGTGAGAGAGAAGGGGGAGCAGATGATGGTGGTGGGAAGGAGAGTGAGAGAGAAGGGGAGCAGATGATGGTGGTGGGAAGGAGGTGAGAGAGAGGGGAGCAGATGATGGTGGTGGGAAGGAGAGTGAGAGAGAAGGGGGAGCAGATGATGGTGGTGGGAAGGAGAGTGAGAGAGAAGGGGGAGCAGATGATGGTGGTGGGAAGGAGAGTGAGAGAGAAGGGGGAGCAGATGATGGTGGTGGGAAGGAGAGTGAGAGAGAAGGGGGAGCAGATGATAGTGTGGTGGGAAGGAGTGAGAGAGAAAGGGGGAGCAGTTGATGGTGGTGGGAAGGAGTGTGAGAGAGAAGGGAGCAGATGGTGGTGGAAAGAAATTAGAGAGAAGGAGCAGATGATGGTGTGGTGGGAAGGAGAGTGAGAGAGAAGGGGAAGCAGATGATGGTGGTGGAAGGAGAGTGAGAGAGAAGGGGGGAGCAGATGATGGTGGGTAGAAGGAGAGTGAGAGAGAAGAGAGGGGGGGGAGCAGATGATGGTGGTGGGGAAGGAGGAGTGAGAGAGAAGGGGAAGCAGATGATGGTGGTGGTGGGAAGGAGGTGAGAGAGAGGGGAGCCAGATGATGGTGGTGGGAAGGAGAGTGAGAGAGGGAGCAGATGATGGTGTGGTGGGAAGGAGGTGAGAGAGAAGGGGAGCAGATGATGGTGAGGTGGGAAGGAGAGTGAGAAGAGGAGCAGATGATGGTGGTGGGAAGGAGAGTGAGAAGGGAGCAGATGATGGTGGTGGGAAGGAGAGTGAGAGAGAAGAGGAGCAGATATGATGGTGGTGGGAAGGAGAGTGAGAGAGAGAGAGAGAGAGAGAGAGATGCATGAAGGTGGTGGTGCAGGAAAGGAAAGACAGAGGGAGAGATTGGTGGTTGAGTGGATGTAGGTGGGGTGGTGTTGGTTTGCTAGGCAGGGAGATGGTGGAGAGGAGGGTTGTTGTGGAAGGCAGAGAGAGAGAACTGAAACCTGAGACAGAAATTAAACCCACCAAAGGTTTACATCTCTCTCTTCTCTCTGACTTATGATAGCCATCCTTCCCCCTTCCCTCTACCCCCTCCCCACAGTGCTTGCAAACAATACCTCGTCACTCCCCTTCGTGTCCCTCCCCTCGACTAATAGCTAACTACTTCCATCCCACTTAACCCCTTACCCTCTCCCTCTCTTACCCTTCCTTCCCCCTCACCTTTTCACATTAGAACCAGTATCCAATATGATTAGGGCCTATTAAGACATCAGGGGCTCCGTTAAAACCCAGGGCGTCCCTTTAAGACTCAGAGGGCTCCATTAAAACCCAAGGTGTTTCATTAGGGCCTAAGACATAGAAGGCACCATAAGACTCAAGGAGCCCCATTAAGACCCAGGTGGGGCCATTATGCCCCGGAGGCGCCATTAAGACCAGGGGGCGCCAATTAACTCCAGGTGGCCCTATTAACACCCAGGGAGCTATTTTAAGAATAAAGGGGTCCCATTATGACCTCGGGGGCTCCATTAAGATCCGGGGGCACCATTAAGACTCAGGGAGCTCCATTAACTCTCGGGCCCCATTAAGAACCAAGGGACCCCATTAAGACCCAGGGGACCCATTAAGACCCAGGGGACCCCATTAAGACCCATGGGACCCCATTAAGATCCAGGAGTGCCATTAAGACCGTGAACCTATTAGGATTGGGACCCCTGTGACATGTAATCCTAACTAAGCACATTGTTTACCTGAAGGTTAGCAGACTCAAGCACGTTAAGGAGAGATAAGATTGATCCTTGGGCTGGCGTCCACACACAGCCTGCCCACGTAACGTCTAATGGGATCACCTGAAGATTAGCCCCCCTAGCTTATTTCACCTGAAGATTAGCCCTTAACGTATTTCACCTGATCATTAATCCCCCTTACGCTAACCTAAATTAGCCTAATACTAAACTAACCTAACCTAGTGCTAACCTAATGTAACGTAATCTAATAACTTACTCTAATCTAACCTAACTTACCCAGCTTATCATAACCTAACCTAACCTCACCACACCCTACTTAAACCTAATCTAACCTTACCAGCCTACAATTAACCTAACTTAACCTAGCTGATCAATAACTAAACTATTAATTTTTGTGTAAGAAACCAGTTAGGAGCCCAGGTGTGGCGTCCCAGAGGCTATAGGATCACCCCACCCAAACCCAGTCGACCTAGCTGGAAGCAGCACCTAACATTTCAGATAGGAGAATAAAGGCGGTCGAGTACAGTGCCCCACTACACTGTCTCATTGTGTACCGAAAGGTTAAATATATATTGTGCTATATCCAAACTGTCTCAAAAGGGCAGTATGACCTAAGCAACCAAGTGCCAGACGAAGAAAACACTCGGATTAAAATGTAAAGAAAGATTGTGACAGTATTAAGAGGAGCTTAGCTTAGCAACAGTGGTGGACCTGAGAGTCGATGACGTAGAGAAGAGTGTCTTATCACTTGGCGTCTACCTATGGATTTTTATATCTTATTTACTCACGTGTACCTGAGATCACCGAGGCCAGGTGGTGTGATGGCTGCTCTGGCTATTGTTACTAGTAGTATTATCATAATTGTTCTTATTATTCGTATTATTATTATTGTCAGTTTTTATTATTGTTGTTATTTTTATTGTTATTATTACTATAGTTTATCATTAGGTGTGTCTTTCAACTCTATGAATGCAAGCTGACTGACTGACTTAGTCGCTGATATATTGACTGAGTATTCAAACAGGCAAGATCCGAATTCTCAAAGCTTCAGAGTGATAAACTTCGTAACTATTAAGTTTAAGTGGCCGACGTCAGACAAAACACAAAATATGGCACAAAAATTACACCCAGAGACTATTTTAGGGGGATACGTTCACTAACACCACGAGGTTAATGTAAACACTACTTTAACTTCTATAACTGGTCAATTCCTATAAGTGGCATACGAGTTAGTTTTCTGGATCACCTGAAGTTTAGCCCCCCAGTTTATTTCACCTTACGATCAACCACCTTATCAATAACCTAACCTAGCCTACTCTTATTTAACCTAACCTAGTCTTACGTAACCTAACCTTAACTAACCTAACTTCACCACGCCTCACCTAACCTAAATCACACTAACCCATCCTAACCCCCCCCAGGTATGTTCGGTTGTTTTATCATCAGGTGAAATAAGCGGGGATGGGGCTAATCATCAAGTGATCTCCTTTTCCTTTTGTTCGTTTACAATCTATTAGTTCTTACATTCTCTATATATGACAACTTAATAAACTAAGAATAATTAAATTAATCTACAATCTCAGAATTACAACATTACGTATTAACCAGGAATATTAATTGGATCACGTGAATATTAACCCCCAATATAAACAC
Source organism: Homarus americanus (assembly GCF_018991925.1). Classification (NCBI taxonomy): domain Eukaryota; kingdom Metazoa; phylum Arthropoda; class Malacostraca; order Decapoda; family Nephropidae; genus Homarus; species Homarus americanus. Next base: position 1,647,106 of record NW_024756871.1, read on the forward strand.
GAGTTAATGTATAGAAATTATAAAATGGGTTTGAAATAATATAATACATTGAATACAAATTTGTGTAGAAAATAGCAATCCACCAATGTCAATGTTTACACTCCCTGGTAGCTTAAGCACTGTACTGTATACCATTAGATTAATAAACACAATAAGTGGGTTTCTCTTCAGTATTTGGCCGTGCTTCACTACGTAGAATAAGGCAGACTCGTTCACTCAGTCCTGGAGGAGCTCGTCAACACCGACCAGATCGATTCATAAGTGTCACGTCGGAAAAGCTAAATAACTTCCCTTACTCGATAACTTTTCCGTTGTTCTTTATACATCTTAAATGACATACGTAACCTATTTTGCATGACACGAATACATGTATGTATGTATAGATCTGTGCATAAACCTACACGCCAGAACAGAAAATATACATACACACTTACGTATACACAAGCTATTTGTCACCTTCCTTGACCTAAAAATAACACACCCAGGAGCCTCTTTCCACCTGTGCTGTCTCACCTTAATTATGGCAGGGTACGAAAAGCGTGTCCATGTGTACCCGGCCACACCTAGAGCTGGGTAGAGTACGAATGGAGGCAAGCAGGCAACTCGACCCACAAGCACGGTCCCTCCTTCCCTCCCGTCATACACACACACTCGGCTCTAATGTTCGCGAGGTGTTTACTTCTCTACCGCTAAAATTCACCATCGTTATGCCCTGTGTCATGTTTGCTCGTTCGTTGTTCTGACGTGTGTACTAGATGACAAGTTCATTTCCAATCCAAGAACTGAAATATGACAATAACAAGAGGCGGCTGTCGTGTAAATTAGAGATAGTGAAAGAGTGATAGCACTGTCTTGTCATCCGGTTGACCTTGACTTTATTTACATGTTCGCTGGTCTAGTAAACACCTGTTTTTGTTTAAGCATGTGATTATTAGGTACTGTAATTTCACATGGATGTGCACCTCTGAATGGCTTGGGAGTGAAAGTGTTCGAGAGTCTACACGTTGGTTAATCAAGTGATCTTATAATTATGGAACAAATGTACCAGACGCTGATGGATAGACGTTTGTTGTTAAAGGGCCACACAAGTTCACATGGGTCCAATATATACATAGATAGTACAGGTATACAAGCAATGAGTCGATTTAACCAAGGACAGGCCAGGAAACTTGTTAAAAGCTTATCACCACGGTCCTGCTAGGCTGTGTTGAGGCGATGACACTCAAAAATATTAATTTGAATTGTAAACACACCTCAAATGTTAGCGCCTAAACCTAACCTGACAATCCGCAGTCTAACATACCAGAGGTCGGCCACCGAGCAGGTCCCTCCCACCCATGACGTCATGAGTTACGCTGTCTCTCGGGGGTATTAATCACTACTACCACCTCCGTAGTCACTAGCTACATTAGTGATCACCAAGATATAAATACAATTAACATCATAGGTAAATACCTCATACAGTTTCCTCACTAGTGGTGCCACATGGGACATTAAACATACTTTTCTGTATTTTCTAATACTTGTATATAAAAGAACAATTATGAACACTTCGCACGGGCTGGCTGGCTGGTTGAGAAAATACCTCACTCTTGCTTGTACACTGGCTTACCTTCTTGCCTGACTATTTTGTGTGGTCACGCGCACGCATGCCACTCCTGAGTCAGAGGTCCGTGATCTTTGTACAAACACTGGCAGTTTAAATCTGAAATCCTATACTTCACTTTTACACAGCAACTCTCACAACTTACCCGAGGGTCAGGCGCCAGTCTTACACAAAACAAACTGGAGACAACAGCCTAGAAGGTGGTTGTGGTGTCTCCTGTTTTTAAACAGTGCAGTGATTTTGTGTAACTGATTCCAAATAACTTAGCAACTTTGTAGTTAGTGCTGGAACGCTGGAAAGTTTTAAAAGGAGGCTAGATAGATTCATGGATGATAGAGAGTGGTAGTAACTCTCGACAGGAGCTGCCATGCACAGGCCGGCCAGCCTATTGCAGACTCCTTATTTTCTTATGTTCTTACATTAACTCTTCACCTTTTGATTGTTTTAATTCGAGATTAAAATCAACAGGTTCAGGCGTTCACTACTTTAGATTCCCGAAGAGAAGCACACATCAGAAAACTGTGGCTAAAACAGTTCTTGTTAGGTAGAGAACAGATGTTTGTCTTGTGAATTGGTGCACCTTGAAACTTCAAATAAAAATGAAAAAAAAATAAACAAGAACTGGCACTGATAGTATGTATAACTTGTCTTTTATATAAAAAATATGGAGTTTGATTTGGAGAAAGACAATATGATATGACTGAGGAGGCAGATGAAGATGAGGGCAATATCATAAAGCAAAAAGTGGAACAAAAACAACTTGTACAGTGACAGAAAGGGATAAGGGACCAGTAACAATGTTCCTCATACCAAATGGTGAACAGAGATGGTTAATAGAGGTGACCTATTTAACCCTTATGACTTTTTTTTACGGGAATTAGTCCACCCCACAGGTCAAACGACCCACAACGGGGCCTGGGGGGGCGAAAAAAAAGAACAGAGAGAAATTGAAAATAAAGAAGAAAAAGGTTATACTGTGTTGATCTACACCACGAAGATGCCGGAAAACCAGCTTTTTAAAGTGAGACTGATTGTATAAGTATGGAAACACAGGAGAAGGCAGAGCATTACACAGTTAACTGTTATGAGAGAAATATTCTAAGCTGTGCATGGTGACGGCCTTCGAGAAGTGAAACACTGTGTGACCAAACTCTGAGTTCTGAAAAACATCGACTGGTGTCATAAAATCCTTCTACTGTACAGTTGATAATCATTAACAGCCTTGAAAAACAAAATCAGTAAAAAAAAGTAAGTAAGAAAATAGTATATACATTTATTCATTCAATTATCAATATATAAAAAAATAAACATCGTAAATGTCATTATAATGATCATAATATTAAACTGCTCTAACTGCTCATCACGTGATGAATTTGTCCCGTTAGTTCGGTCCCTCAAGCTTCTAAATATTAATGTTGTTTTCAAGTATGACTCAACCATTACCAATATGTTAATACGGAATAGCCCAAGTTTGAATGTAAATGGAAGTGTTTATTGTATTCCATGTAGCAAATGTAATTTTAATTATGTAGGTCAGACAGGAAAAACACTGCAGCTCAGAATCAAACAACATAAGTATAATATCAGAACTGCATCTGAAAGCAGTGCCTTGTTCGTTCATGTTAGGAATAATAATCACCCCATTGCTTGGGAAAAAAGCTTGGAAGTATTCAAATCATCTTGTGTCACAGAAAGACTTCTGGTTGAAGCTAGTTTGATTAAGGAATTAAAATCAATAAACCTTAGTGATGGTCAGTTCAAAACTGATAATATGTTACATAAATTTATTTGTCAGTGGCCCAAGGTTAAAAATGCTTTGAAAACCTTTGATCTTGATGTATGACAGTTATTTTGTGGGTCCCTTTTTTCTGACCTGACTTGTCTAGTCACGTCACCACCCTTCTCTTAAGCTCCTCTACGGTTGTGTTGGTGTGGGGATTAGTGGATGTCATCATTATGACCTGACCTCATGTTTTTAGGTCACCCTGTATATTTAAGCCTCTCTCTGTCCATGTAATCCAGTTGCCTCTGAAGATGTCTTGAATAAAGACGAAAGCTAAGGTACTCCGTTGTTTCCATTTTCCCGTGTGATTTTATCAATATATATATATATATATATATATATATATATATATATATATATATATATATATATATATATATATATATATATATATATATATATATATATATATATATATATATATATATATATATATATATATATATATATATATATATATATATATATATTTTTTTTTTTTTTATTAAGCAACAGAGAATGACAATATGAGGTACTGTCTGAATAATATCTCACAATACTACCATTATTATTATTATTATTATTATTGTAAAGATTTTTCATCAGTACAGAGCTTACAGTCCAGAGAATAACAACACATATAACAGTAAGTAAATACACCCACGTGAGTTGACACACCCTCCAGTAATTAAAGTGAGATTAAGACCTGACCCAGTAGAGGTCACGGTCACAATGAACCAAAGTTCTCACCGCCTTGTCATTATTTAACCCGGCATCATGACTGTGTTAACTCCGAAACTAACCTCCAGTCAGCTGTCCAGACCTACCCAGTCGAGTGTTAATTAAGAGATGTCATCTGCTGGCTTGTAACCTCCAATATAAGGGGCCTGCACCTCCTTCCATGAAGGATTACTATTATAACAGGGAAGGGGCCGACAGCTCCTTCCCAGAGACAGAACTCAGAAGACAAAAGTCACGCTCGTCACTAATCGAGGTCGGGAGGGAGATTTTCACTTCCCAGCACCAAGCCTCAGCTAGCAGTCTCTCCCACAGGAGACATATTCCAGCACTCTCTTCAGTAGCACCTGCAGACATCCCCCAGCTGCTGGGCCGCCCTCAGGTCACACGTGACTCATTGTCAAGGCGATCCGTGGGGTGAGTTACTTACGGTGGGAAGTGTATCCATCTCATGTTTGTGCCCGAGAGTCATTGTCTAGTAACGTCAATATAATGATCTATTAATGCGTCTGTGTCATTAAGTTAACTAATAAATAACTGTACTTAGAATTGGTGTCTAGAGCAGTGGTTCTCAACCTTGTTTGCCCCATGCACCCCTTTCACCATATGTCGGAATGTCATTTCCCCCTCCTTTCAAAGATTGTCTGCCTCAAAAAGTGCATTCCAAATAATATGCATATAATACTGAAAATCCTTTATTTTTTCCATATTAGTATCAGTTTCCCCCACTCCCCTGAAAACCTGAGGGGGGAAATTCCCCCCTGGTTCAGAACCCCTGGTCTAGAGGGTTAAACCATCGTCCTTGAGGGGGTTAAACCATCGTCCTTGAACTAAGGACAAGAGCCGGCTCTCTCATACCAACCAAACTGCTGGTTCATCCTCGCGCCATTAATATTTTTTTCCGACGCTTGGATGGTGTAAAAATGCCTCCCGCTGCCTCGGTTCCTTAAGGGGCGTGTTCAGTGTTGGTGTGGGTAAGTATGTGGTGGTGGTGGTGGTGGTGAGGGTAGTGATGGCGGTGGTGAGGGTAGTGATGGCGGTGGTGAGGGTAGTGATGGTGGTGGTGAGGGTGGTGATGGTGGTGGTGGGGGTGGTGATGGTGGTGGTGAGGGTGGTGATGGTGAGGGTGGTGATGGTGGTGGTGGGGGGGTGGTGATGGTGGTGGGTGAGGGTGGTGGTGGATGGTGGTGGTGGGGTGTGGTGATGGTGGTGGTGGGGTGGTGGTGGTGGGGGTGGTGATGGTGGTGGATGGTGGTGGTGATGGTGGTGGTGAGGGGTGAGTGGTGGTGGTGGTGGGGTGTGATGGTGGTGGTGAGGGGTAGTGATGGATGGTGTTGGTGGGGTGGTGAGGGTGGTGGTGATGGTGGTGGTGAGGGGTAGTGATGGTGGTGGTGGGGGTAGTGATGGTGGTGGTGAGGGTGGTGATGGTGGTAGTGATGGTGGTGGTGTGGGTAGTGATGGTGGTGGTGGTGTGTGATGGTGGTGGTGTGGGTAGTGATGGTGGTGGAGGGTAGGTGATGATGGTGGTGGGGGTGGTGATGGTGGTGGTGGGGGTGGTGATGGTGGTGGTGGTGATGGTGGGTGGTGAGGTAGTGATGGTGGTGGATGGTGGTGGTGAGGGTAGTGATGGTGGTGGTGTGAGGGTAGTGATGGTGGTGGTGTGGGTAGTGATGGTGGTTGGTGGGTAGTGATGGTGGTGGTGGGGGTGGTATGGTGGTGGTGGGGGCAGTGATGGTGGTGGTGGGGTAGTGATGGTGGTGTGGTGAGGGGTGGTGATGTGGTGGTGGGGGTGGGGATGGTGGTGGTGAGGGTAGTGATGGTGGTGGTGAGGGTAGTGATGGTGGTGGTGGTGTGGGTAGTGATGGTGGGGTGTGATGGTGGTGGTGAGGGTGGTGGGGTAGTGATGGTGGTGGTGGGGCTGGTGAGGTAGTGATGGTGGTGGCGAGGGTAGTGATGGTGGTGGCGAGGGTAGTGATGGTGGTGGTAGGGGTGGTGTTGGTGGTGGATGGTAGTGAGGGTACTGGTGGTGGTGGTGGTGATAAGATGTGGTGATGGTGGTATTGATGGTGGGGAGTGGTGGTTATGGTGGGGAGTGGTGGTTATGGTGGTGAGTGGTGGTGATAATGTGTGTTGAAGGTGATAAGGTGTAGCGATGAAGGGGTTGAGGATGATAATAGTGATGATGGTGATGATGCTTATAATGATGCTAAAAATGAAATTGATTGTCATAATGATGATAATGGTAATGGCTAGTACACTTATTGAAAAATGGGTTAATAATAAGACCTTAATGATAATAATAATGTAATGAGGGTAAATTAGGATAAAGGAATTACAAGTAAAGTAAGAATTTATATTTGTAGGACGATGGTTTAACCCTCTCAAGGACGATGGTTTAACCCTCTCAAGGACGATGGTTTAACCCTCTCAAGGATGATGGTTTAACCCTCTCAAGGACGATGATTTAACACCCTAAAGACGATGGTTTAACCCCCTAAGGATGATGGTTTAACCCTCTCAAAGACGATGATTTAACCCTCTCAAGGACGATGGTTTAACCCCCTAAGGACGTTGGTTTAACCCTCTCAAGGACGATGGTTTAACCCCCTCAAGGACGATGATTTAACCCTCTCAAGGATGATGGTTTAACACCCCTTCAATGACGATGGTTTAACCCTCTCAAGGACGATGGTTTAACCCTCTCAAGGATGATGGTTTAACACCCCTCCAATGACGATGGTTTAACCCTCTCAAGGACGATGGCTTAACCCTCTCAAGGACGATGATTTAACTCCCTGGAGATTATAGTTTGAAGGTGGTCCTCAAAGAGCAAATAGACCCCAGTTCTAATAGGTCGTAATCTAACCTAACCTACACAAAATGTGACAATACTGTACTGATTTTTGTGCCCTATAGACAAACTATTAAAGTGCGCCGCGCGCACGCACACACGCGCTGGCACACACAAGCGCGCACACACGCACACACACATCATCGTAACAAATTCGAACCCCTGACAGGACCCCTAAACCAAATCCCTCGGACTATTACTGATAATATGTAAAGTCAGACCAATTTATTTCACCAAAATCGAATTCGGTCCCTGACTCGGGATATCCAGAGCACCTGTGACTTACCTTTTTGTATTCAGAAGACGGTGTGTCCTCGTCGGGTGAAGAAGATCGATATTATGTAACTCGTCTTGTAAGATTCCTCATCACATGGTCGTCGTCCAGGATGAAGTTGTCGTTTAGTTTAGTTTACCTGAATGTAGCGTGGTTCTGCCGATTTTCTTTCAAGGAGTAACTTCACAAGAACAAGTTATATCGCAGGACACTGCGTCCCCTGAGCTGTTAGGTCGACACACTCTGAGGCAGCAAGAAGTAGTGGTGCTGGAATAGCGATGGCGGTTACTAGAAGCCGGATATAGCGTTAGATGTCAAGAGCTCTAGATACCGATATCTAGAAATAGTGACGAAGATATCGACAGCTCGAGGCAGAATCGTAGGTATCGAAAAGTTAAACAGAAAATATGTAGACGCCAAAAGCTCAAGAGATTTGGAGGACGTGAAGTTGAAGGGTGATGGGTGGTGGGCACGCAAGAGGACCACGGCTGTCGTAGTGTAGGGGAGGAGTGAAGCAAGAGGAGTGAAGTCCAGACCAGGGCACGACTGACCAGGTAACCTAGCGACCCACACACAGTTGCCACCCCCCCTGAATTCCCAAACACCCTTACGTAAAATTTACCTTTTGAGGGTGAGAGAAAGTGCACATCCAACGATAGTAAATACCATCTCAGAATGCTACATTTTCGGGGCGCCCAAACTACCCTCCACCAGTCCCCTAAATACAATTCCTACGCTTCTATAAACTCAAATATTATACACGTTCTCACACCACTCAATGAGGAGATGTTTACCGTACGCATTCCTCGGTTATCTGGATGGGAGTACGGTACAGGTAATGAGGCCCTGGAGTCCGAAAGAGAGAGCTAGCCTTGGGTACGTCCCACCATGTACTGTAGAGTTCGTCCCATATTTGCCATCAGGAAAGGGAGGGGGTAAGTGTGTGTGTGTGCATGTGAGTGTATATATGTGTATGTGTGTACGTGTGTGTGTACGCGTATGTGTGTGCGTGTACGTGTGTGTGTGTGTGTGACCTTGTGTGTGTATAATAATAATAATAATAATAATAATAATAATAATAATAATAATAAATAATAATAATAATAATAAACAGTTTATTGAAAGAGCATGGCAGCCGGAAGACTGAAAATATACTGTTACATAATTGGGGAATGGGTCTCTTGATTGACAAATAATATACAAGTAACATAAGTGATACAAATATGCTATGTGATAACTAGGTGGGGAGAAGGTTTGACTTCAGGGCATTTCAACATAGTGACAGTGCAAAAAGATAAGATTAACTGGGAGAGAATACACTGGTTGATTATATAAGAATTGTTGATAACACTAGTTGACAAGGGTTCAGTAACATAGATCAAATACGCTGCACTTTATTAATTTTGGGCTGATTTCAAATATGGCAATAAAAAATGTCAGTATGCAGATGACCTCACCCTCGTCACTCACACTGAATGCGACCTACCAGAGATCTTGAACACCTACGCCAATTCATATGCACACTTCGTCCTTGAGGTGAACGCATGTAAGATTCAGATTCTTTTTCAGCTTGCCCCTGGTTAAACTGCACCTCCACCATCCATCCAGCTTAACGTTACTACCTTCTCCAATGTTATCCACTTCCAGTACCTTGGCTCCCACCTGTCCACCACAGGGGATATTGATGAAGATACAACATCGGATCAGATGTGCATCTCAAGCTTTTGACAGACTCCGTAACCATGTCTTCAGTTGTAGGGACATGAAATTATCTACAAAGTTGCACGTGTATCGAGCAGTGTTCCTTCCCACCCTGCTGTATGGCAGTGAGACATGGGTCGCATACAGGAGGGACCTCAAGGCACTTGAAAAATTTCACTGCGAAGACAATAGAACAAATGCTAGTATTTTCGCTGACACCAACTGCAGCAGCATTGGGGCTACCATTATCCATGAACAACTGCGTTGGATTGGCCATCTTACCTGCATTGACGACAGTAGACTGCCAAAGCAGCTACTTCAGTGACCTAGTGAATAGTAAATGTGACGCTGGCGGACAATGGAAAAGTTATAATGATAATCTTGAGACAATTTGAAAAAGTGCCAAATCGACCCACTCACCTGGGAGACGATCACTCAACACTATAAGCCTTGGAGGAGCACCACACGAGAAGGTGTCAATACAAGTTAGCCAGACTACATACCGAGACAGACAAGCGCCAGCACTGGAATGACGCTGCCGCTGCCCCTCCAGCACTAGATGTAGCCCTCCACTCATGCAATATCTGTGGACGGCCCTGCCGGTGTCTTATTGGCTTCTCGAGTCACTTCAGAGCTCACCAACGAAGATGACATCCTTAATAACTCACGTCATTGTAACAGACGGGTGATCGTCATACTTGATTCCGAGTTAGAGCAAATTAGTACTGTAGTAGTAGTAATGTCTACGTGTGTGTGTGTGTGTGTGTGTGTGTGTGTGTTTTAGGGACCCTTTGTTGCATCACGCTAACCTATATTAGAGACTGGTGATTCACATGGGCCCAGAGTTTAAGCGCCGCAGTTCCATGGGACCCCAGTGCTGTTTAAGCTTAGATTGGGGCCCATTAGGAAAGGCCCATTAGAACTGGGGACCATTGACTAGGAATAATTAGACAGGGGACCATTATACGGGGACCATTATACGGGGGCCATTAGACAGAAGACCATTAGACAGGTGACCATTAGGATAGGGGAACCATTGACAGTGGACCATTAGGATAGGGGGACCATTGACAGTAGACCATTCGGAGAAGGAGACCATTGGCAGTGGACCATTAGGACAGTAAACCATTAGGACAGGAGACCATTAGACAGGGGACCATTAGGACAAGGGGCCCATTAACAGTGGACCATTAGGAGAGGGGTCATTAGGATAGAGATCATTAAACAAGGACCATTAAGATGGGACACCATTACGACAGGAACTCATTAGGACAGAGAATCCATTACGATAGAGGACCCATGAGGACAGGGGCCATTAGGACAGGAGACCATTAGACAGGGCGTTAGGACAGTAGATCATTAGACAGGAGACCATTAGGACATGAGACCATTAGAAAAGGGACCATTAGGACAGGTGACCATTACATAGAGACTCATTAGGACTGACCCATTAGGACAGTGACCCTTTAGAACAAGGACCCATTAGGGCATGGGACCATTAGGTCAGGGGACCATTAGGACAGGGGACCATTAGAACAGGCGACCATTGGGACAGGGGACCGTTACATAAAGACCCATTAGGACAGGTACTCAATAGGACAGGGGACCATTATCCAGGGACCCATTAGGACTGGGACCCATTAGGGCAGCAGACCAATAGGACAGGTGCCCATTAGGACAGGAGACCACTAGAACAGGAGACCATTAGAACAGGAGACCATTAGGACAGGGGCCAATTAGGACAAGTACCCATTTGGGCACCTCAACCATTACCAAATTACTTAGTTATTTTTTCGCCAACGTCTTGACAGTGAACGGTAGACATGACAGTGAACAGAACATATGACAGTGAACGGTAGATCATGACAATGAATGGTAGATATGACAGTGAACAGTAGAGATGATAGTGAATGGTAGACATGACAGTGAACGGAAGACATGACAGTGAACAGAACATATTACAGTGAACGGTAGACATGACAGTGAACAGAACATATGACAGTGAACAGTAGAGATGATAGTGAATGGTAGACATGACAGTGAACGGAAGACATGACAGTGAACAGAACATATTACAGTGAACGGTAGACATGACAGTAAACAGAACATAAGAGTGAACGGATGACAATGCACGGATGACATGACAGTGAATGGTAGACATGACAGTGAATGGTAGACATGACAGTGACCGGTAGACATGGCAAGGGACGGTAGACATGACACTGAACGATAGACGTGACAGTGAGCGGTAGACGTGACAGTGAACGGTAGACGTGACAGTGAACAGTTTATCAATCTCCCTATTTCAGCCAAGTTAAAGTAAATCTAATTTATGAGGTAAAGTCAAACGTCAGGGAAGTAATAATTATTTCTTGTCTTTATTTCATCTTACGTCTACCCGGCCTTCTCATATACCCGGCCTTCTCATATACCCGGCCTTCTCATATACCCGGCCTTCTCATATACCCGGCCTTCTCATATACCCGGCCTTCTCATATACCCGGCCTTCTCATATACCCGGCCTTCTCTATACCCGGCCTTCTCATATACCTGGCCTTCATACCCGGCCTTCTCATTACCCGGCCTCATATACCCGGCCTTCTCATATACCCGGCCTTCTCATATACCCGGCCTTTCATATACCCGGCCTTCTCATATACCCGGCCTTCTCATATACCCGGCTCTATACCCGGCCTCATATATCCGGCCTTCCGGCCTTCTATATCCGGCCTTCTCATATTCACCTTCTCTATATATCCGCCTCCCCTATACCCGGCCTCCTCATATACCTGGCCCTCTTACACCTGGCCCTCTTACACCTGGCCCTCTTACACCTGGCCCTCTTACACCTGGCCCTCTTATACCTGGCCCTCTTACACCTGGCCCTCTTACACCTGGCCCTCTTACACCTGGCTCTCATTTCCCAACACATACAGGTAATATAAAAAAAACTAATTTAGACCTAAGAAACCCAATATTTTATACAGTACAAATTTCAATAGTGTTTATAACTATTAGAAATATAATATTGGCTTTACATGAACTCTTAACCAGAACAAAATTTGTGCAGCCCATTCAAATACTTGTGTGTGTGTGTGTGTGTGTGTGTGTGTGTGTGTGTGTGTTGTTTTGAGTCCTCACATCCACACTAAAGGTAAACAAATATTCTTAAAGCATTCAGAGTTCATCCTGCGCCGAGTGACTCTTCTCTTCCCTTTGTGGCGTTTGTCTCGCCTCGTCACCATCCACCACCTCAGCGTTGAGGAGGGCGTTGAGCTTAGTGGGCAGAGAGGCGTGGAACTCCCTCACCTGGGGACACAAGTCACACAGGTAAAACACTACAAGAGATGGACTGGTATTGTGAAGTGTAACTGATGAAGAGGAGGAGGAGGAGGAGGAAGAAAAGGGGGTGAAGGAAGAGGAGTCGAGGAAGAGGAGGGGGTGAAGGGGAGGAAGAGCAGTCCAGGAAAAGAAAAAGGAAGAGGAAGAGAAGGAGTCGAGGAAGAGAAGAAGGAGGAGGAAGGGAGGGAGGAGGAGGAAGGGAAGGAGGAGGAAAATGAGTGGAGGATGAGAAGGATGGAGGAGGAAAAGAAAGAGGAGGAAGTGGAAGAGGAAGAGCAGGAAGAAGAGAAAGAGAAGGAGGTGGAGGACGGGGAGAGGTATGTGTGTTATACACAACCAACAGTAAATCACACACCTTCTGACGACGGTCGGGCTTCATAACAGGTGGCAGTACCAGGGAGGCATAATGGAGGTTGTCCTCGGTGGCAGGTTCCCAGGTGAACCCAAGGGACCCGTCAGGAGTTGGGTTCCTGCAGAAGAGACAGAGAACAATGCTGTTGTAATCTTCCGTTCAGTTAAGGGAAGTTCGGATACAGTACATTGGAGACTTAAACAATCGATACCTCTACCATTCCTACCAGAACCTCTCCCATCACTACCCCTCCTACCAGAACCTCTCCCATCACTACCCCTCCTACCAAAACCTCTCGCATCACTACCCCTCCTACCAGAACCTCTCCCATCACTACCCCTCCTACCAGAACCTCTCCCATCACTACCCCTCCTACCAGAACCTCTCCCATCACTACCCCTCCTACCAGAACCTCTCCCATCACTACCCCTCCTACCAGAACCTCTCCCATCACTACCCCTCCTACCAGAACCTCTCCCATCACTACCCCTCCTACCAGAACCTCTCCCATCACTACCCCTCCTACCAGAACCTCTCCCATCACTACCCCTCCTACCAGAACCTCTCCCATCACTACCCCTCCTACCAGAACCTCTCCCATCACTACCCCTCCTACCAGAACCTCTCCCATCACTACCCCTCCTCTCCAGAACCTCTCCCATCCACTACCCCTCCTGAGAACCTCTCCCATCCCACTACCCTCTACAGAACCTCTCCCATCACTACCCCACCTACAGAACCTCTCCCATCTACCCCTCCTACCAGAACCTCTCCCATCACTACCCCTCCTACCAGAACCTCTCCATCACTACCCCTCCTACCAGAACCTCTCCCATCACTACCCCTCCTACCAGAACCTCTCCCATCACTACCCTTCTACCAGAACCTCTCCCATCACTACCCCTCCTACCAGAACCTCTCCCATCACTACCCCTCCTACCAGAACCTCTCCCATCACTACCCCTCCTACCAGAACCTCTCCCATCACTACCCCTCCTACCAGATCTTCTCCCATCACTACAGAACCTCTCCCATCACTACCCCCACACTAAAACCTCTCCAATTTACCCTGTGGCGGCGAAGTTGGTCCACATTTTTGACATAATGCTCCTCATCTTCAAGTCTTGGGTTGAAGTCAGCTGTCGTGCCCGATTGTGTGGTTTAAGTAAAGGGCCTCCAGAGAAGATGTAATACAAGTCATCCACGTGAGGAACCCCTGCAGGTGTGTAATGGCAATACTTATTAGTTTAGTGAGGTGTGTAGGTGTGTAATGATATCTGTTAAGTTCAGGTTTGTTGTGCGAAGGGTGGTAGGATACAGGTGTGGCAGAGGAGGTAGGGTATAGGTGTGGCATGGAAGGTAGGGTATAGGTGTGGCAGGGGAGGTAGAGTACATGTTTGGCAGAGAAGGTAGGGTACAGGTGTGGCAGGGAAGGTAGGGTACAGGTGTGGCAGGGAAGGTAGGGTATAGGTGTGGCAGGGAAGGTAGGGTACAGGTGTGGCAGGGGAGTAGGGTACAGGTGTGGCAGGGGAGTAGGGTACAGGTGCGGCAGGGGAGGTAGGGTACATGTGCGGCAGGGGAGGTAGGGTACAGGTGAGGGAAGAAAGCTACAGCAAAGTGCAAGTTTGACTCCCATTACATAACTGACACTTAAAGATACTTGTCTGTGACTTTACTCTACTCTAATCTACAATACTTAACAACCACTTAATACTCTACAGTACAACCTACAACTCATAACAGCCATTTAAGATTCTTTACAATGCTTTATAACCCTTAACTATCCCGTATATCCCTTAACAGCCACTTATAACCTTTCGCATCCACTTACACTCCTAGAAATACCACTTGAAACATTAGAAAATACTTACAACCCCCAAGAGTCACTTATACTTCTTGACAACCACTTATAATCCTTAACAATCGCTTATAACTCATGACAACAAGTTAAAACCCTTAACAACCCTTTAATAACTCTTTGACAGGCAGCTATCTATAACACCTTACAATCCCTTAACAACTCGTGATAACCACTTACAATGTTTTCCGACTTCGCTGTCAAAGTTGTCACTGAAGGACACCTCCCCTCGGTAACCAAACACATAGCGGTAGGTGGTGAGCCCGTGCCTGGCGTGTTGCTGCGTTACCAGGTCATGAGGCACCGCGAAGAATATGTCCGTGAAGAGCTGTAAAGGAGATCAGTGTATCTGGGTATATTGGAGTTCTCGTTTGTTTCCGCAAATAAATATACCCCTTCAACCCCTGGTAGGACCCCTTATACCCCTGACTGGACCCCATAAACCCCTGGCTGGACCCCTTATACCCCTGGCTGGACCCCTTATACCCCTGACTGGACCCCTTATACCCCTGACTGGACCCCTTAAACCCCTGGCTGGACCCCTTAAACCCCTGGCTGGACCCCTTAAACCCCTGGCTGGACCCCTTAAACCCCTGGCTGGACCCCTTATACCCCTGACTGGACCCCTTATACCCCTGACTGGACCCCTTAAACCCCTGGCTGGACCCCTTAAACCCCTGACTGGACCCCTTACTCCCCTGACTTGACCCTTTAAACCCCTGACTGGACCCCTTAAACCCCTGGCTGGACCCCTTAAACCCCTGACTGGACCCCTTACTCCCCTGACTTGACCCTTTAAACCCCTGACTGGACCCCTTAAACCATCATTTCACATAAAAGCTATTCATTTAAGCCTTCAGAATGCAAGGAGGCAGCTGGGTGGATTGGGAGTGCAGCCATAAGTACCAATGCTGTATCCGCTCGGCCTTTACATTCTATACCTTCAAACAAACATGACACAGAGAAACAGCGGCCCGGGAGACACGTCAGGCTCTTGACGCACAGCAGGTGGTGGAGGCCAGTCAAGGGAACGACGCCCCTCCACCAGCCGGAGACACCGACCAAGATGCTACCATGGTGCGGTGAACCCCCGGAGGAGGACGAGCTGCCCCTGCTGCCACACTTTTTTTTTAGTCTCCAGCCACACATACTACAGCAACTCACTTATGATAAATGATTCAGTTGTAACGGAACCCTCCCTCATTGCCAACCACTTCAATGAATATTTTATTAATGTTGGCAAAAATTTTGCAGAGAGCATCCCTGATCACCATGAGGAATTTAGAGCCTACATGCAAAACCGACAGCAAAATGAGCTGCTCTTATCCCCTGTCACAGCAGATGAATTGTTGGCCATCATAAAAATGTCCAAAGATGCAGCAGCAGGCGAAGACAATATACCAATGAGCATCATTAAGAAAGTAGCCCACTTATTACTACCTGTTCTCCTACACATTTTTAACTCCTCCTTCACTTGTGGCGTCTTTCCGGATAAACTGAAAACTGCTAAAGTCCTCCCAGCATATAAAAATCTGGGGACAAAGGTCTCTTCAAGAATTACCGCCCCATATCAGTCCTCCCAGCCTTAAGTAAGATACTAGAAAAGCTAGCATGTAGTAGACTAAATTCCTTCTGCAATGCCGATAACATCTTTACAGACTCCCAGCTCGGATTTAGAGCTACAATGTCGACTGAGAGTGCTCTGCTATCCTTTGCTAATGACATCTTAAATTCCTTTGATGACAGTCAGTTCACAGTCGGTTTATTCTTGGACCTCTCTAAAGCCTTCGATACTGTCGACCATACCACCCTCCTTTCAAAGCTTGAACATTACGGCATTAGGGGCCTGTCCCACAATTGGTTTACCTCATATCTGTCCAACAGGATGCAGTATGTCTGCTATAATATTCACCAATCTGACTCCTCGCCAATCCTGTATGGCGTCCCCCAAGGTTCTATTCTCGGTCCAGTGCTGTTTTTGTTGTACATAAACGACGTAGTCCACGCCAGCACACTCATAAAATACAACTTATTTGCAGACGATAGTAATCTCTATGCCAGCAACCCAGACCTCCATTCCTTGAGGAGAACTATGAACACTGAATTGACTAAAGTCAGGACCTGGGTAATACGTAATAAACTGACCTTAAACCTTGAGAAAACCCACTACACGATCTTTCACAGAAGGAAAAACTTACCCCTAGACTTGGACCCCCTGTACCTTGGTAATACAATCCTCAAACGTGAACAAAATACTAAATTCCTCGGAGATATTGTTGATGAGAAATTGAACTGGAGAAACCACATACAAGCCATTCACAGGAAAGTCAATAAACAGTGCGGTATCATGTATCACACTCGACAGTCACTCACTCGCACAGCAATGAAAAAATCTATCATGATCTTGTTTACCAACACCTGATACACTGTCATACACTATGGGAGGCCTCTGGCTCTTCAAAAACATAATCTCTGGTTACTGCACAAAAGAGAGTTGTATGGGCAATGACCAACTTGAAAAAACAGATCACAAAAACGAAAAATTTGCTTAATTGAAAATGTTAAAATTCGAAGATATTAACACCTACTGCTGTGCCTTCTTTGTTTACAAATCTATCAATCAGTTGCTTGACAATAATTATTTCCAGTTCGGCAATAATCAGAGATACAACTTAAGGCACCCAGAGCTACTAAGACCACCCCTCATGCACTCCTCCCAGTTCCAGACCTCCATAAAATATCACGGTGTGAAGGTGTGGAACAACTTACCCCCACCCATCCGAGCAAAGACTATGCTCCCTTCCTTTAAATCATCTCTTAAAAAATATCTATTGTCTAAATATTAATATTTCTTGTAACACCTACTATATTTACAGTACCTGCTTTTATTATACCATCAAAACCGTTTTATCGGAAATTATCATGCAAATAGATAAGAAATTACCATTGCAATAAATATAACTGCCAACTTGACAAAATCCTGACAGCTCTGTCCTCTTGTTCAACCTTATTACTGTACAACCCATGTTGTACTGCTCCCCCATTATACTTATGTTTTTCAAATCCACTGTAATTTATGTATATATAAATAAATAAATAAAAATAAACTAAAAAATAAAAAATAAATAAATAAAATAAATAAATATTGAAGTGATAACCGTGGTAACATTATGAGATGTTCTTATTACCACCATGCTATTGTACTATTCCAGATGATAGTAAATGTTACATAATACTTTATTGAGATAAATGTATAGTATATATCAGGTGCCTAAAAGAGAGCTCAGGTTCTCAACTGGCTCAGCCATGCTAATTTTGTTATTATCCACTCTTGTATCTGTGTTTTTCTGGCTAAATAAACTGTTTCAATTCAATTCAATTCAATTCACCAGGGGATGGGCCCAAACCCGCCCCAGTCATCAGGTACACCGTAGGGTCAAGACGGCTCCGCTGCGTCCATCAGACATCCAACCTACCACGTGAATATTCGGGAGTACAGGCATCCCTTGGCTTATTTACAGGATTAGAGGCAAAATAAGACCTCACCATATGTTTACTGTACCTGTGTGAGATCTTCGGCATGATCCTCGTCCAGTGGCATGTCGTCACCCAGGTAGTGTTGGTAGAGCTGCCTGCTGACCTCCACCTTGTCTTCTTTGTCCTGCACCGTCATTGATATGATTTCTGGTCCATACAATGTAAAGTTCTCCTCCAAGGCGATACGCAGGTGACTAAAGGACCATAATGCTGTGGGGAAACATGTCTTGGTGAGGCTTGGGAAGACTGATGAGGCTGGGAAGGGATTGGTGAAGATTGGTGATGTTAGGGAGGGATTGGTTAAGATTGGTGAGGTTAGGAAGGGATTGGTGAAGATTGGTGATGTTAGGGAGGGATTGATGAGGCTGGGAAAGGATTGGTAAATATTGGTGAGGTTTAAGAAAGTGAATTGCATTTCTCCTGCAGAAAGACGCATTTCATTATCTATTTTTACCATAAAGTAACTAGATAATTCAGCAGTTCTAATTGTTATCCCCCAAAGCACAAATAAATACAACTATCCCCACATACAAAAATCGGAACTCACCCATGCTACACAAGGCTCCGTCCTCAGAGGTGTGCCCAGCCAGGAGGTCGACCTTGTTGTAGCGCCCCTCAAGTATCAACTTGGCCGGCTCATCAGGAAGGTAATCCCCATCGACTCGAGGTGTGAAAACAACTGGCAAGATCCACCAAATCTGTGGGGTACAATAGGTAGTGGTGGTGATGTGGGGGAGAAGAGGTAGTGGGGATGATGTGGGGGAGAAGGGGTAGTGGTGGTGATGTGGGGGAGAAGAGGTAGTGGGGATGATGTGGGGGAGAAGAGGATGGTGGTGATGTGGGGAAGAGGTAGTGGTGATGTGGGGGAGAAGAGTGGTGATGTGGGGAGAGGTAGTGGGGATGATGTGGGGAGAGAGGAAGTGGGGATGATGTGGGGAAGAAGGGGTAAGTAGTGGTGATATGGGGGAGAGAGTAGTGGGGATGATGTGGGGAGAAGAGGTAGTGGTGGTGATGTGGGGGAGAAGAGGTAGTAGTGGTGATGTGGGGAGAAGTGTGTGGTGATGTGGGGAAAGAGGTGGTGGTGGTGATGTGGGGAGAGAGGTAGTGGTGGTGATGGGGGAGAAGAGGTAGTGGGGATGATGTGGGGGAGAGGTAGTGGGATGATGTGGGGAGAAGAGGTTGTGGGGAAGTAGTGGGGATGATGTGGTGGGGATGATGTGGGGAGAAGAGGTGGGGATGATGTGGGGAGAAGAGGTAGTGGTGGTGATGTGGGGGAGAGGGGTAGTAGTGGTGATATGGGGAGAAGAGGTAGTGGGGATGATGTGGGGAGAAGAGTGGTGGTGGTGATGTGGGGAGGAGGGGGTAGTGGGGATGATGTGGGGAGAAGGGGTAGTGGTGGTGATGTGGGGGAGAAGGTGGTGGGGATGATGTGGGGGGAGAAGAGGTGAGTGGTGGTGATGGGGAGGAGAGGTAGTGGGATGATGTGGGGAGATGAGGTAGTAGTAGTGATGTGGGGGAGAAGAGGTAGTGGGGATGATGTGGGGGAGAGAAGAGGTAGTGGTGGTGATGTGGGGAGGAGGGGTGAGTGGGGATGATGTGGGGAAGAAGGGGTGTGGTGGTGATGTGGGGGAGGAGAGGGGTAGTGGGGATGATGTGGGGAGAAGGGGTAGTGGTGGTGATGTGGGGGAGGAGGTGAGTGGGGATGATGGGGGAGAAGGGGTAGTGGTGGTGATGAAGAAGAGATAGTGGGGATGATGAGAGAGGTAGTGGTGGTGGTGGGGAGAAGGGGTAGTGGTGGTGATGTGGGGAGAAGGGGTAGTAGTGGTGATGTGGGGAGAAAGGGCAGTGGTGGTGATGTGGGGAGAAGGGGTAGTGGTGGTGAGGGAGAAGGGGTAGTGGTGGTGATGTGGGGAAGAAGAGGTAGTGGTGGTGATGTGGGGGGAGAAGGGGTGGTGGTGGTGATGTGGGGAGAAGGGTAGTGGTGATGTGAGGAAGAAGGGGTAGTGGTGGTGATGTGGGAGAGAGGTAGTGGTGGTGATGTGGGGAGAAGGGGTAGTGGTGGTGATGTGGGGGTAGTGGTGGTGATGTGGGGAAGAAGGGGTAGTGTGGTGGTGATGTGAGGAAGAAGGGCACTGGTGGTGATGGGGAGAAGGGGTAGTGGTGGTGATGTGGGGGAGAAGGGGTGTGGTGGTGATGTGAGGAAGAAGGGAGTGGTGGTGATGTGGGGAGAAAGAGGTAGTGGGGATGATGTAGGGAGAAAGGGTAGTGGTGGTGATGTGAGGAAGAAGGGGTAGTTAGGTGATGTGGGGAAGAAGGGGTAGTGGGTGGTGATGTGGGGGAGAAGGGGTAGTGGTGGTGATGTGGGGAAGAAGGGGTAGTGGTGGTGATGTGGGGAAGAAGGGGTAGTGGAGGAGGTGAAATGTATTGCTGACAACGTTACACCGAAACTCTCCGTTAACTAGATACGTTCACTTACCACCAATTCGAGAATAATTATTAAGTTAAGACAATAAAACTAGCTTTACCATAAAATCCGGGAACAATGAAGCCAGCTGACGGGCGTCCACCTTCTGCAGACAGGAAAGAAGGGCTTGGCTACCCTGATGGGCGGGGCATTTCATGGTCACACCCACCTCCTCCGCCAACTCCCGGAATTTTTCATATATTGCCCAATTCGAGATAGCTGTACCCGACTGCATGATGACCCGAGAGAAAAGTCCTGTGGGCAATAGTTTATTTAAAATAATTACAAGGGCAAGAGGTCACATGACAGTCTTCAGGGCAATAGAGGTCAATTATGACCTAATCTTGGAGCAACATGGGTCATAAGAGCATTTTTCTGGGTACCTGAATGACAGTGAAACCAAGTCACTGACTAATTGGTATACAGTGCATCTGGCGTCCTAACAGTTAAGCCATGTGACACTGGGTACACTTCAAGATGGATTTTCTAGAAAAAATAAATAATAAAAATTATATATACAATACATGCATATATTTATAACAGCACTTAAGATATTATAAAAACTATATTATGCAGTAAATCCGGGAGAAAGTTAACCCCCTCGATTAACTTTAAAAAATACTTCATCCTCTGAGAATAAGGGAGAGGCAGTAGTAACCATCCTCTCCCGGGTCCTGCTGCCGCCAACCTTAATATCCCCCCCCCCCCTCCCACGTCGGATCCAATGATCAGATAATTGCTCATTCAGGGACGATGTCCATATCAATAAGATAAATTAACTAAGAGCAGCCTTACAACTTTTTCTCTGATAACGAGCGACACGTCATTATCTTTAACATTATATCGTTGGTATTAGGTACTCAACCACGCCTCTTCATCTCAAAGTACTTGTCTGTTTGATCTTCTGCATTAATTGTTATTTTAAGGTCATTTATGCTGCCATATCGACACTATCAAGGTGTAGTATATCGCAATCTATCTTAAGCTTTAGTTAATTAAAGGTTGGTTTCTGTCGTCCGCTAAGTTTTTTCTACAAGAATCACCAGTGTTTAGTATACTCGACTCGTACAGTAGTGTGAAGTAGTGTGGGATGAACATGAAAGTTCCATCGGCTTCAAGTAAAACTAACTAATCTAACCCAACCATTATCAAGGTCACAATTATTAAGGAGAACTTTGACAATGTAGTTGTGGCGTCTCGTGACTGGCGCCGTGGTTGATACGGTCCTGCCATATACCACAGGTCAAGATAGTGTAGAGGAGACAAGAGGTGATACCAGCCTCGACTACACCTCCCACTTGTCGTAAGGCTGCCTGGTCTCATGGTCTACACCACCTCCCTCTCTCCCACCCCTATGTCCTCTACCACCCCTCTCTCCTCTACTTCCGTCTTCACCACCCCTCTCTCCGGCACCTCCGTCTTTACTACCACTCTCTACCACCACCTCCCTCTCTCTCCGCCCCCTCCCCTCTCTCCGCCCCCTCCCCTCTCTCCCCCCTCCCTCTCTCTCCGCCCCTCCCCTCTCTCCGCCCCCTCCCTCTCTCTCCGCCACCTCCCTCTCTCCGCCACCTCCCTCTCACCTCCACCTTCCTCTCACCTTTAGACTTGGGTGACAGCATGTGAAAGTGCACAGAGGCTCCACCAGCGCTCTCGCCGAAGATGGTGACCTTGGTCTTGTCTCCACCAAAGTTGTTTATGTTCCGCTGCACCCACTTGAGGGCCAGCGTCTGGTCCTTCAACCCGAAGTTGCCAGGGATCACCGAGTCCTCCGTCGACAGGAAACCTGAGGTTGTGAAGATAAGATAGTTGCATAACTGAGTCAACAAGACCTACATTATGATGACTTGAAAATATATTCTCTTAGGAAATAGTTAACTTACCTATATAAATCACTCGAGTCTCCGTAGAGAAGAGTAAAGGTGTGAAATTACAGAAAACACAGTCAAAATCAATCTCTCTCTCTCTCTCTCTCTCTCTCTCTCTCTCTCTCAGCTGAAATATTATAATTTCCTTCAGGATTCTATAATGGTAGTAGACATTGCATCTACCCTGAGAATTTACCCCTCACTGAACACCCACCTCCGCTTAATTTCCTCCCTGACATATATTACCATGACCGGCCTGACACCCCTCCTCCCTCACTGAGATACCTGGTGGTGCGAAATCGAGAGGATCAAGAGTGCCACAAGCAGTCATTAAAGGAATTCACGGGAATAGAAATGACCTTCAAAACAGCCCAAGACTCACCCAAGACCCCCAACCTGTACTGAATCACCACTAACACGACGTCATGGTCAAGAATCACCAGCGGCAGGTACTCTTTGGTGCTGCCAGAGAAGTAGGCCCCACCATGGATCCACACCATCACTGGAAGGTCCGCCTTTGGCCCATTATCCTGCAGGAGCAAAACAAAAAAAGACATCATAGGAGTGAAGGGCATTTAAAGTAAAGGTGCAGTTACCCCTAAATGAGGGTTAAGATCAAGGTTGGTAATTCTGTTTTCGGTTAAGGGGATCATCAGGGGTTTAAGGGGTCATGTAAGGGTTTAAACCTCAATATGTCCCATTAATCCCCCGATATGACCCCTTAATGACTTAACCTAACTTAATATAACCTAACCGCAACACCTCTAATACTCACCACGGGCGTGTAGACGTTGAGGTAGAGACAGTCCTCGACACCAAGAAGTTTCTCAGGTGGGACTCGGACTCCAGAGGTGAACATAAAGAAGGACACCTGAAGACATGGCTCAGGCAGCTTTGTGCCATCCCTCACGCCCTCCCACGGCTCGGAGGGTACCGGGTCCTGGAGGATCATATTATTATTATTATTATTATTATTATTATTATTATTATTATCATCATCTTCAGTTACGCATATATATTTACCTTAAATCTGAGGTCACCAACAGGAGGCTTAGCGAAGGGAATGCCTTGGTAAGCATACAGGGCCCTGCTGCTGGCCGACCTCTGGCGAACACCTGTGACCCAGCCATCCTCCGTCAGTACTGCTGGGGCGTCACTGCTACCTGCTGCCTTCAGTGACAATACGATTCCCAAGACCAACCCTCGAATCCTGAAAATAGGGGGGTGGTTAGAGGGGGTGGTAGGTGGTGGTGGCAGGAGGTAGGTGGTGGCAGTATTGTCGCCTATACCTATATTAGGTTACCAGTGACAAAACTACCAATTGTCACCACCACCACTACGAACATTTATTAACACTAATGACAACTCCTCCGCCAACAGTGACACCACTACCAATGACTTCATTATTTTCGCCACTAATACCAACACAACCAACACCCGACCAATACCTCACTTATACCCCCGACCAATACCTCACTTATACCCCCGACCAATACCTCACTTATAACCCCGACCAATACCTCACCTATACCGGA
Source organism: Homarus americanus (assembly GCF_018991925.1). Taxonomy (NCBI): domain Eukaryota; kingdom Metazoa; phylum Arthropoda; class Malacostraca; order Decapoda; family Nephropidae; genus Homarus; species Homarus americanus. The sequence goes on from NW_024756871.1 coordinate 1,670,991, forward strand.
CCAATACCTTACTTATAACCCCGACCAATACCTCACCTACACCGGACCAATACCTTACTTATAACCTTCGACCAATACTCACTTACCGACCAATACCTCCTTATACCCCGACCAATACCTCCTTATCCCGACCAATACCTCCTTATAACCCCTCAATACCTCACTAACCTTGTACACCCGACCAATACCTCACTTATAACCCCGACCAATACCTCACCTACTGTACACCCGACCAATACCTCACTTATAACCCCGACCAATACCTCACCTACACCCGACCAATGCCTCACTTGTACACCCGACCAATACCTCACTTATACACCCAACTAATACTAAACCCAACCAAATACCACACCCGACCAATACCACAGCCGACCAATTCTACACCCGACCAATATGGCACCAATATTAGACCGTAACTACCTGAACCAGTCACGTTCACGTTCTATCAAGCCACGTTCACGGTCTATCAGTCAATGTACGATAACAGTGTAAATATTCCGAACGAGGATCCTTATAATAACCTTGCCTGATAAATGAACCGACTGTACGCACTTGAGGTACAATCTCAACTCAATACTCATGACATGCTGGTTGATTATTGTGATGAGTGTGTGTTGATAGGAGTACTCACATATCCTGATAAGAACTTAAACGTACGAACCTTTATGAATCCATTTCTTGTCGCAACTATACTGAAACGGTCACGTTCCCACACACATTGATTTACGAGAATTTGTCAACTTACGATACTTTAAGAATTCATTTTTTATTGAAACTTCTGTGATAATTGAATTTTTTGTTACGAGGGAAATTTTAACGTACGATCTATTGTGACTCCATTGTGACTATTGTAACTAGAGAAGTTCTAGCTCAGTGAATTACGAGCAGAACTGAACATATGATGTTGTAAGACTGTAATTGTGCCGTACCGTGAGCAAGACGAGTGTGGTACCTTGAGCAAGACGAGTGTCGACACTAACCTAACACAACCAATGGCCCCTTGACACTAACCTAACACAACCAATGGCCCCTTGACACTAACCTAACACAACCAATGGCCCCTTGACACTAACCTAACACAACCAATGGCCCCTTGACACTAACCTAACACAACCAATGGCCCCAAGACACTAACCAAACACAACCAATGGCCCCAAGACACTAACCTAATACAATCAATGGCCCCAAGACACTAAACTAACACAACTAATGGCCCATTGACACTAACCTAACACAACCAATGGCCCCTTGACACTAACCTAACACAACCAATGGCCCCAAGACACTAAACTAACACAACCAATGGCCCCAAGACACTAACCTAATACAATCAATGGCCCCAAGACACTAAACTAACATAACTAATGGCCCATTGACACTAACCTAACACAACCAATGGCCCCAAGACACTAAACTAACACAACCAATGGCCCCAAGACACTAAACTAACACAATCAATGGCCTCTTGGGCTCTCAAACCTAACACTCAGCCACTCTCGACCATTCATCGTTTAAGTCAGAAGGAGGCCAGTATGTACTCTACATACATCCCTGCTGGCCGCCTGTCACGTCCAATAATCGTATCTGACTCTCACTTACACCACGACGCAAAACTTACTTCCCAGAACTGGTTGAGCACATACGACTTCTGACTGATGACGTGAGTGTGTCTTATTGAAACATTACACCCGCAGTCCCGTCCACACCACGAGTCTCCACACTACACCCCAGGCCCGTCCACACCATGAACTCCACACTACACCCCGGCCCGACCACACCATGAACTCCACACTACACCCCGGCCCGTCCACACCATAACTCCACTCACCCTGGCCCGTCCACACCATGAACTCCAAACACCCCTGGCCCCTCCACACCACGAGCTCCACACACCCTGGCCCGTCCACACCACGAGCTCCACACTACACCCCAAGCCCGTCCACACCACGAGCTCCACACTACACCCCAAGCCCGTCCACACCACGAGCTCCACACTACACCCCCAGCCTGTCCACACCACGAGCTCCACACTACACCCCCGGACTACACATCCTCTCACTAAAGCAGTTTGTGACGAATGATTTTTCCCCGAGAGAGGAGGAGCTGTGGGATTATTGGCCTCTGGGCTCTGAATATCACTAAGTAGGAAGGAGAGAGAGAGAGAGAGAGAGAGAGAGAGAGAGAGAGAGAGGACTCCGCAAAACTACAGGAAGATCTAAACAAATTTTTCGAAGTGGTCTGAAAAATGGCAGATGAAATTCAACGTGGACAAATGTAAAGTACTCAGTATAGGAGATGTAAACAGGGAAACCAGATACCAGATGAACAACGATGTTATTGAGAAATCCGACTGCGAGAGAGATTTAGGAGTAATGATAAGTAGGAATCTTAGGCCAAGTAAACAATGTGTATTTGCTCGAAACAAGGCTAATAAAGTACTTGGGTTCATACAAAGGAGTGTTAGTTACAAGACTAGCGAGGTCATCTTAAAACTATATCTTGCATTTGTGAGACCTCACTTGGATTACGCAGTTCAATTCTGGTCACCGTATTACAGAATGGATGTAGAATCCTTGGAAAGAATTCAGTGGAGAATGACAAGACTAATCCCGGGGATTAGTAACCTTGAGTACAGAGACAAGTTAAAGCGTCTTAATTTGCACTCCCTCGAGAGACGTAGAGAGAGGGGCAATATGATAAAGGTGTATAAATGGAAGTCAGGGCTGAACAAAGGGGACATTACAAAGGTACTCAAACTATCCAACCAGGAGCGAACTCGTAACAATGATTTTAAATTAGACAAATTTAGATTTAGGCGTGAAATAGGTAAACATTGGTTTGGAAATAGAGTAGTGGATGAGTGGAACAAGTTACCAAATAATATCACTAACTCGAATACGCTGGATAGCTTCAAACATAGGTTGGATGCCTATATGAGCAATAGGGGTTGGGTGTAAACGGGACTGCCCAGTATGGGCCAATAGGCCCGCTGCAGTTTCCTCCATTCTTATGTTCTTAAAAGATGGTTTTTATTCACTATTACTCACTCCTATTAACACCATACTACCTACGTCTTCCTGTTATTCACAGTCGACTATACACTAATTCACGAAATATTTTTAATTGTGGGTTTATTCACACTTAAATATCGTACTCATTATATAACCTGAAGATTAGACACCCTAACGTTACCTGGGGAGATTAAGTTATGTTAGTCAGGGTATTTAATCATCAGGTGATACTTAGGTTAGATTTGGTTGGGTTCAGGGTTGGAGTAATTGCATTTGTAATTTAATTGAAATGTAATTAATTACAAGAAAATATGAATTGTAATTGTAATTGAAAATCTATCAGTTAATTGTAATTTAATTGTAATTGTGAACTCGGTCTCCCGATTAAATTTTCCAATCAACCGCCATCATGACCATGGTCATTCCACTGACGGCCACCCACTCAACAGCCAATTGCAGTACTGTGAACCATTGGCTAGACTCCTGCTGGACTCTGTGAAGAAAAGGTTGGACCCATACATAGAAATGAGGAATGTTCGAGCAGCGGCTTTTCTGGATCCTAGGTTCAAACTGGACTGGCTGTCGTCACAGGAACAGAAGGACCAGGTACTGATTGATATCAAGGAAATGTTGGAAGAATCGGAGGCAGTTCAGGAGGGGTCAACAGAGGAAGAAAATGACAAAGATAATCTAGCAGAAGGATTACCTGAATGAAAAAGACCCAGACTTTTCACCTTCATGCCACCAACTAGGCCATAAAATCAACAGAGCATCAGAGGGAAGTACAGCGAGTCTTCTGTTGAAACAATATGTTGAAGAAGGAACTATCCCATTTTCAAGTAATCCAATGTTCTACTTGAAAGAAGTGCCCCAACTTTGTACCCACTGAAGAACCTGGCATGGGAGCTGATGGTGTGTACTGCAACGTCTGTTCCATCCGAGCGAGTTTTCAGCATTGCTGGAAATTATTTCACAACCAACAGGGCCCAACTTGGTGTCGCTTCTTCCTGTCATTGTTAATGATAAAGTGTAATGGCGAAATATTTGAAAAACTCACAGCTTTGTAAATATTATGTGTAACTTGCAGTATACATGGAGAGCACTGGAATCTTGATAGCCTATGTCTGCTTTTTTCGCAATAGTTTTGAGTGAAACATATTCATCAACACGGATTTAGCCCTTAAAACTAGACAGCATGACGATTTTCTTTTCGAAGGGTGAGCTAGCATGTAGAAACTTGTAATTATAATTAAACTTTTGATTTTCAAATTCTAGTTATAATTTAATTGAAATATTTAAATGTAAGTGTAATTTAAAATTCAGGCAAGTATTTGTAACTGTAATCGACTTATAAAAGGTGTAAGAGCTCTAACCTTGGTTGGGTTGGGTTTGGTGCTTAACGTATGGCGATATAAGCTGGGGTTGTACAGATTCATTTCACTTACGAATTCTCAAAGGCCTGTTGACTCAGTTCGTCTTGTATTATAAACAGTTAGTTCACCAACACAATTTTCATTCACACATCTCAAGACACAATTAGAACATAGAAGTAAACATTATAAAAACTGTTGACTTGTTTACCATCAGCTGACGACTAGTCCAACAGGTGAGTGATCTATCAAACTCTTGTCACCTCAGGATTGGTTCTCTCTCTAAATATTCTCAATAGTAAACAATGAAGGATACGAACGTAAAATATTTACTGTGAGATCAATTAACCTTTATCGTTCTAACTTAATCCAACCAATATACCTACTTACGAAGCATAACCTAACCTACACCTAGCCAAACATGACTTAGGACGACGAATGCTTACCTCATGTTTAAAATCCTACGTTGGTATTCCTGGCAGCTTGAGAATCTTTAACAATATAAATGTGTCAAAAAGGCGGCAGGCTCGACTAACACGTCCTCTCGCTTCTACCTGGTCGACGGCCGCCGTGGCAATGATAGCAGACAAAGAAGCAACCTACTTTTCTGCGGGCCACTGACTGCGTGAGCCAGACGTAATATTTACCCTGTACGACAACACCACCCAGTAAAGGTGACATTTGACTTTACTGTACATAGCAACCTTTCCTGTGTCTATGTATAGAATGAATCAATGTGAACTTGTGTGACGATTTTCTTTTTAAATGTCTATCTATCTTTCTAGATCAGTGGTTCCTGAACAGAGAGGTTGGTGGGGGGCGAGGTTGGTAGGGAGGGGGGAGGGGGAGTGGGGTGGTGTGTGGTCATGTGAAAAACATATATATTAAAAAAATCTTTATTAGGATATTTTCAATAAAATTGTGTAATAACCTTTTTTCTTGGTAAGTTTCAATCTTCCCCTGTGTGTGTGAGACCTGGATAAAATAATTACGAATTACTTGATCATAAAAGTTATTTAAGTACGAGTAAAAGGCGTAAACTTTACAAAAAAATTATTAAATTTATTTAAAAAAGAAAAAGGTTGAGGGTTTTGTAATAAACAACAGGTGGGGCAGGAGGGATGTGAAAAAGTTGGGGTTTCACTGATCAAAGATTTACTCCCATGAGCCAATCCCATCCTCGTCTCATACACTACATGCATAGAACATAGAACAATTCCTATTACTTCATTGTATAAATTAGGTTGGGTTTTCAAATTCTTCAAATTATGAAAAAGGCGGAAAGAGGAGGAAAAATTACAAGTCTGCACAGTCAAAAGTATTATTCGTAGTTTACCCTAAATCATATTAGTGTTGAGGACCATTTTCTTTTTACATTGACGTCATGGGTTAGGATAAACTTAAGGATTTCTTCTGGCGAGTCGAATTGGGGGCGCAGAGATTCTTTAACATGTATCAAGGGCAGATCCAGGTGGGGTCCTAGGGGTCTGGACCCCCCCTTTTCACCAGAAAATTCCAAAACTTTTCCCTTAATGCAGTATTGTGCTTAGGCATTTTTGCACAGTAAAAAGTATTTACTATTGACTTCAGAATATCTACTAATACCAAGTGAACAATACTGCGCATGGCTTCAAAATGCGCTCACCATGTTCCCCCACCCACAACTTCTTGGACCCCGCTTTTAATATTCCTGGATTCTCCTCTGCGTACTGTATATAGTATGGATATTTTGAAATCGAACTCTGAGTGATCAAGAATTTGGCACAGTATTGTCGGGTAGACGCTAGGGTCACCATCCCATAACGTGAAAAATAATGCAAGAGAAAAAATAAATCACAGTAGCAGACGAAATATTTTCACCAAACACCTTCGGCGAGAAAGTACTGGCCACTGAGGGATGCTGTTTAGAACAAATATTTCTTATGTCGTTGTGGGGTTTTATCTATGATTTATTGTGTTGTCAATCTGTGGAAGTCATGTACAGACAAGTAAGAACAAGTAAAATGAATATTATTATGACTCGTTCAGAAGCACATTACTACGAGTCTCGCAAGTCATCCCCTCCCCTTCAGTCACCAAAATGAACTTTATGCCTGCATCTATAAATATATTTACTGAATAAACTGACGAAAATTATTATGCATTTATCTCTACAGATAATACAGGAGACTTTGGAAAATTACTCTACCTGTAACTAACTCCTAGTTCGTTGTTGAGATATTTTCTATGGAATCAATACTAAGTTATGTACTGATGATACTTTCTGTGTACTTAATATTTAGTTATGTATGTGTATTCATATCAGAATGTATTTATCTGTAATTGTAATTCTATTTTTTTAATAACGTGTGTGTCATGGACGGTGATACTGTATGGCAGGTGCAGCACATCACAGCGTGTGGCAGGTGCAGCACACCACAGCGTGTGGCAGGTGTAGCACATCACAGCGTGTGGCAGGTGTAGCACATCACAGCGTGTGGCAGGTGTAGCACATCACATCGTGTGGCAGGTGCAGCACATCACAACTTGTAGCAAGTGCACCACATCACAGCTTGTGGCAAATGCAGCACATCACAGTGTGTTGCAGGTGTAGCACATCACAGCGTGTGGCAGGTGCAGCAGATCACAGCGTGTGGCAGGTGCAGCACATCACAGCGTGGCAGGTGCAGCACATCACAGCGTGTGACAGGGGTGCAGCACATCACAGCGTGTGGCAGGTGCAGCACATCACAGCGTGTGAAAAGGTGCAGAACACAGCGTGAAAGGTGCAGAACATCACAGCTTGTAGCAGGTGCAGCAAATCACAGCGTGTGGCAGGTGCAGCAGATCACAGCGTGTGGCAGGTGCATCACATCACTGCGTGTGGCAGGTGCAGCAGATCACAGCGTGTGGCAGGTGCATCACATTACTGCGTGTGGCAGGTGCATTATATCTGGCGTGTGGCAGGTGCAGCACATCGCGTGTGGCAGGTGTAGCACATCACAGCGGGTGGCAGGTGCAGCACATCGCAGCGGGTGGCAGGTGCAGCACATCGCAGCGTGTGGCAGGTGCAGCACATCGCAGAGTGTGGCAGGTGCAGCACATCGCAGCGTGTGGCAGGTGCAGCACATCGCAGCGTGTGGCAGGTGCGCACATCGCAGCGTGTGGCAGGTGCAGCACATCGCAGCGTGTGGCAGGTGCAGCACATCGCAGCGTGTGGCAGGTGCACATCGCAGCGTGGCAGGCAGCACATCGCAGCGTGGCAGGTGCAGCACATCGCAGCGTGTGGCAGGTGCAGCACATCGCAGCGTGTGGCAGGTGCAGCACATCGCAGCGTGTGGCAGGTGCAGCACATCGCAGCGTGTGGCAGGTGCAGCACATCGCAGCGTGTGGCAGGTGCAGCACATCGCAGCGTGTGGCAGGTGCAGCACATCGCAGCGTGTGGCAGGTGCAGCACATCGCAGCGTGTGGCAGGTGCAGCACATCGCAGCGTGTGGCAGGTGCAGCACATCGCAGCGTGTGGCAGGTGCAGCACATCGCAGCGTGTGGCAGGTGCAGCACATCGCAGCGTGTGGCAGGTGCAGCACTTCGCAGCGTGGCAGGCAGCACTTTCTGCAGCGTGTGGCAGGTGCAGCACATCGCAGCGTGTGGCAGGTGCAGCAGGTGCAGCACATCACAGCATGTGGCAGGTGCAGCAGATCACAGTGTGTGGCAGGTGCAGCACATCACAGCGTGTGAAAAGGTGCAGCACATCACAGCGTGTGGCAGGTGCTGCACATCACAGTGTGTGGCAGGTGCAGCACGTCATAGCGTGTTGCAGGTGCAGCACATCACAGCATGTGGCAGGTGCAGCACATCACAGCGTGTGGCAGGTGCAGCACATCACAGCGTGTAGCAGGTGCAGCACATCACAGCATGTGGCAGGTGCAGCACATCACAGAGTGTGGCAGAGTCAACACAGCAGACAAGACAATGTGCGCCGCCGTGTTTTCTCACATAACAAACCTGAGCAGTTATTTGATTATAACGCCAGACACAGGTAGTCCCCTCTCTACACCCCGTGCCCCACTCTACACCCCCTGTCCCTCTCTACACCTCCGTCCCCCCTCTACATCCCGTGCCCCCTCTCTACGCCCTCCTGGCCCACCCTTCACTTTCCTGACCCTTCCTACACCTCCTGGCCCCCTCTACACCCTCCTGGCCCCCTCTACACCCTCCTGGCCCTCTCTACACCCTCCTGGCCCTCTCTACACCCTCCTGCCCCTCTCTACACCCTCCTGGCCCTCTACTGGGAAATGTTAGGTAGGTTGATCTGAAGGTGCATTAAGATGAGGGGTTAATCTTTAGGTGATCCTTATAATCTACTAATATATGAACATAAACAAAGACGCTTCAGGGGAACAGCTGGACTCTATAGCTTCTCATCCAGTTCATCACAATATTCAAAACGGAGAGGTAATGACTGTCGTAAACTGACTTATATACACAATCGAGAACAAAGACTGATTGTACGCCGGGTTAATTAAAGCTCCTGTCCTATTGTGTTAGAGAGAATAACTTTGTTTATGTAGTAACAACGCCATCTGTGAGTGTGCGCCCGAACCAAATACAGGAAATGGTTACTGCTCTCTAGTGTGGTTAATTCACTATTGAGAACATTTAACTCAAAAGTTAACTTGCAAGAAAAGTTTATTTGACAAATCCGTCTGTATGTTTGTCAGAGACGCGTCAACAGTTGCAATCGGTGTAGCGGCCGGGGTGAAAGTTACCATCGGCGATAAACCAAGACCAAGAAGTGTATCAGTGTGTTTGTTTACATCCCATTGTTGACTGTCATGTTTCAACCCAAATTGGCGGCGTTGAGTTTCCCATTATTGGCACTAGAGGGTCACTATGGTTCTTTCAACACCAGCAGTCGTCGCACCTTTACCGCAAACTCACTCATGTATTTTTTGTCAATACAAGTTTCTTCCATTATTTAACTCTACTATTTTCATTTTTTTTCACTACTTGACCAAGTTAGAACTGGGGCCGCGTGGAATTATGGAATATAAAGACTAGGGCCCATTAGAACTAGACCCCCAATTGACAAAGAGGTCCGTTCTACCTGGCGAGCGGCAGTGTGCTCGTGGGAATCTTTATATACATACATACTAAATACATTTAAACAGTGAGTTAGTTCCAAGATAAATACATTCCAGCAGAATACCGGAGTTTACCTTAGCGTCAGCGGCGATGTCAGCTGGGGGCCCTAAGTCAGGACACGTCAGCGAGCCAACCCACCCACATTGTGTGCTTTGACCATCACGCGCTGTTGTCCCCCAAGGTTGGCAGCCCTGACTGATGCGACGCCAGGCCGGCCATATATGGAGGTAATTTCAGGCAACTTTTGGTATTTATTATATCACTCAGGGTGGCAGTGACTGGCGGAGACACAACGGTAATTACTTTTAGCTATCACGCGGTGTCTTTTCCGTTTTCCGAGCAAATTTACAGATGCGTGTCACAAATCGCGTGCACGCACACACACCCAAGCTAAGCCCGCAAAAAAAAAAATTATATATAAAAAATATATATATATATATATATATATATATATATATATATATATATATATATATATATATATATATATATTACTCCTGATAAACTATTTTGTTTGCATCCTTGCGCTGTTTATATACATTCTTTATACCTGTACAGTATACCAAGACTATCGTGATTGTGGGCGTGGTGGTGAATACATGATAGAATCGTGACTGTGGGAGTATGTGGGCGTGTGTGGGCATATGTGGGAGTATGTGGGCGTGTCTGGTCGTATGTGGGCGTGTGTGGGCGGGGAGAGGCGAGCATCCTGTGGCGGGTATTTCCACAAACCAGGAACTATTTGGTCAGTGAGCGATATCCATCACGTGAGAGACAGAGGCAGCCGGGGTCCTGCCCGTGTGTGTGAGCCCTGCCAGTGTGTCTTGACCCTGCCAGTGTGTCTTGACCCTGCCAGTGTGTCTTGACCCTGCCAGGTGCCAATGCTGACCCTGCAGTGTGTCTTGACCCTGCCAGTGTGTCATGACCCTGCCAGTGTGTCTTGACCCTGCCAGTGTGTCCAGCCCTGCCAGTGTGTCTTGGCCCTGCAGTGTGTCTTGACCCTGCGGTGTCTTGACCCTGCCCAGTGTCTCTCGAGTCCTTCAATTTTTGATACAGTAGCACTGGGGTCTATTAGCACTGGGGTCTATTAGCACTGGGGTCTATTAGCACTGGGGTCTATTAGCACTGGGGTCTATTAGCACTGGGGTCTATTAGCACTGGGGTCTATTAGCACTGGGGTCTATTAGCACTGGAATCCAATAAGGACTGGGGTCTATTAGAACTGGGGTCTATTAGGACTGGGGTCTGTGGGACTGGAATCCAATAAGGACTGGTCTGTAGAACTGGGGTCTCTGTGGGACTGGGGTCCTGTGGCACTGGAATCCAATAGGACTGGGGTCTGGGCTGGGGTCTCTGTGGGACTGGGGTCCTATTAGGACTGGGATCCCAGTGGGACTGGAACCTATTGGGACTGGGATCTGTGGCACTGGGGTCTGTTAGCACTGGGATCTATTAGCACTGGGTCCTATTGGCACTGGGTCTGCTGAGGACTGGGGTCTGTTCTTTTCAGAATCAATAAGGACTGAGGTCCTATTAGAACTGGGGTCTGTGAGGGACTGGGGTCTATTAGCACTGGGGTCTATGAGGACTGGGGTCTATTAGCACTGGAATCAATAAGGACTGGGGTCTATTAGAACTGGTGTCTATTAGGACTGAGGTCTATTAGGACTGGGATCAATTAGGACTGGAACCTATTAGGACTGGGATCTATTAGCACTGGGGCCTATTAGCACTGGGATCTATTAGCACTGGGGTCTATTAGCACTGGGGTCTATTAGCACTGGGGTCTATTAGATATATACATTCTTTCATCTCAACTTACGAGAAAAATTTAACATAGGAACCTTTGAGAATCCGACCTGTGTTATTAAAAGGTAAATCGTATAATGATCGATGCTCGTTTGTTCCTGCTGTCAGTGTTAGCAGCAGGAGGTTGTGAGAGAGAGAGAGAGAGAGAGAGAGAGAGAGAGAGAGAGAGAGACCATCACACTTGGACCAAGGCCACGATAGGCTGGCCAGGCACCAAACTCCCTCGCTGGTGCTGCATTCTTGGCCTCAAATTGGTCACAGCTTGAATGGACTCCGGTTCTAATAGGCCCCAATTCTGACAGGTTCATGTTGAAGGCCCAATTGGATTAGGGCCTTCTAGATCCCTTAATCCAAATGGTTAACACTGGGATCTATCAAGACTGGGACCACTTTTGAACCAGTATGGGGGACTAGAGGCCCATTTGAACCAGTAACCCCTCTTATGTGACCCAACCAAAAATTAAGGTCGTCTCCGTGTCCACCCAAGTCCTCGCTCCCTGCACCGTAGACCATTAGTATCGCCTCATCTGCCACCATGAATATGACGACCTCCAGCACAACACTATCGTACGCCCGCCCTGCAGTTAATAATATTATGATATCATCGCGTAGCTGCCAGGCTGAGCGGCGGGGGGACGTCGTACCGAGCAGAGTAGGACGTTATCGTACCCAAAGGAGTGCTCTTAATGGGACAGTATCGTAGCGTCGTGACTGCGCTGCGGAGGACGTTATCGCACACGAGGAGGAACTTATATGTATAAAATAAAAACATGAGCCTTGGTAATACAGGCGTTTACATCTCTCTGTTGAAGGAGAGTTGAGACGTCTGGCGGCAGTGGTGGTGGCGAATGGCGAGGGTCTCAAGTTTCACACACACACACACACACATATTATTGTTGTACCGACCGCCATGTGTTTCAGTTCGTGGTCCAACAGTGGGAGATTCTGCATCTTCTGCCTTTCTTAGGACTGACCAATGACGCACCAGGAAGTATAACAATGATAACAGACCCATGTACTCAATAAATAATACGAAAAGAATAAAAATGTATTAAACAATTCATATTTTCTTGGGCAACTTTGGTTGAGTCGCTTTATTATTAACCATTGGTTTTATACCTGAACTGTCTACGTCCACTGCATTATTATTTATCAATGTATCTATCAAATTGGTTATACATCTATTTAACTATTTTTCCAACTACCCATCCATCTACAATATATATCTATCTAAACAATAATAATTATAAAATATAACTTTTCCCTTCATTTGGTTTAAATTTTCTGTTTTGGAATTAGATCTGTTGAACGGTACTTAACTTACGCTTCACTTAACCTGAATTAACTGGTGTAGGAGTGGATACAGCGCTCGTCTGCTGTTTCATGGGTCGGTGGTTCGATCCCTGAGCACCCCCAGTTCACCCAGATGTAAATGGGGAAGTGGATACGGTCGTGTGCAGTACCGGCCATGCTGCCTCCTTGTATGTTGTATCCACACTCTCCCTAACGGGCTGGCGTGCTTATGGGACCCACTTTTACTTTCAACCCTAACCTAACCAACCCTAACTTAACCTAACCTAACCTAACCTAACCAAATCCTCTTATTCTTCCAGATATTCGGTGTCCGGGTAGAGGAAATAGAATTAGTTCACCCGTCGTCCACTACGAGTATACTACACTATTATACACACCCACCATTTTCTCCCCCTCTTCCCACTGATACGACACCCACCCCTACCCTCCCCCTGACACTACACTCCCTCTCCTCTCCCCCTGACACAACACACCCCCTTCCTCCTCCCCCTGCCACTACACCCCCTGATACACCCACGATACACATACATACATTAAATACCTCATCCTCTTAACTTACGCTACCTCAGTAACTGTTGATGTGGAGATAGAAAACGCAATTAATGAGGTGAGGGGGAGACTCAACTAATTCTTCACTCCGAAATATTTTAATTAGCAAATTGTTATCTCAACAGCTCATCAGGTAGAACAAATTGAATGTTAAGTGGCGAGAGATTTAGGTGTTAGTTATTAATATATCATAAGGGTGCAAGAGGGAGTATTTATATTTAACTGGGCTGTTTGAGTACACTTTATTGTATGTGGTAATAATAATAATAATAATAATAATAATAATAATAATAATAATAATAAAACACAAGTAATATGGACTCTAATATGCATGTGTGTGTGTCTGTGTGTGTGTGTCTGTGTGTGTGTGTCTGTGTGCGTGTGCGACTTCCAAACCTGTAGAGAGACACACCTGTAGGTCAAAGGTCACTGTCAAGGAATTCAGATTGAGGTGTGCCAACTTATTCAATAGAAACGTCAGATCTTTTAATAGCTTCTAATAAGAGCTTTCTGAGCCTTATACTCATATTACAGTATAATAAAGATTATTTTTGCAGTATTCAATTATGCTCCTGAGCTTTATAAATGACGTTTTGAGGAAGTAATTAGTCTTGTTAAGTAGTCTGGAGCATTATAAGGTCTTTGTGATTAAATTCTAAAGCATTATATTGATGCTGGGGTATTAGTGTTAAATAAATAATCCTCTGGTAGTCTCATAGTGGGATCTGGAGACTTATAAAACGCCACTATGAACGTTCGGCATAATTTTAGTCTGAAATTATACTTCAGCGTCTAATAGAGTATAGTAATGGAGTGTGTGTGTGTGTGTGTGTGTGTGTGTGTGTACATAGCATTATACAAAACATTATTCTCAAATTTGGGTACATTATTAGCATCCAGATAACTCCAAAGAGCCTTATAGAGATCCTCCTGGCAAGTTTTGGTACAATATTGATCCATAAACATACTTAAAAGTTTTATAGATGTTGTTATTATATTATAAGACTTTTTTGTGTCCTCTGAGGCATTATTAAGATGTCTGCTTTTAGAATCTACGTTGGTTCAGAAACATTATTACAGTGGAGTATTATAGAGGTGTGTGTGTAAGGCTACCTCCTGTTGACATACTATTAATAGACACAAATTTTACATGTGTATCCATCTACACACACACACACACACACAGTAAATCCTCACAATTATAAAACAAGAAAGAAATATTCAAGTTGTTTTATCCCAGCCAACAGTAGGAGTAAAAATAAAATAGGCATCGTTTCTGTGAGGCAAGTCAAGCGAGCGTCCAGCATATACAGAGATTTTGTTTTGACTGAAGCCGCGAGATGGATGACGGAGGTAAACACAGGGGATAAAAGGGCCCACGAAATGACCAGGTGAGAGGAATGAAGACAAAAATAAAGATGAAGAAGAAGAGAAGAACAGGAATACATAAGGAACAAGAAGAATAAAAATGAGAGAAACAAGAACAAAAAGAATAAATAAAAATAAGAAGAATAAAGACCCAGACAGACAGACATAATGAAGAAGGTATCTTGTTGACTTCTTTACATACAAACAAGGTTCATTATTCTCGCTTATTGAAATTAATCCATACTATGATCTCTCTCTCTCTCTCTCTCTCTCTCTCTCTCTCTCTCTGTCAGTAGGTGGGCACCGTGTCATCATGTCAGGTCATAATGCAGCAGAAACAATTGATGGTAATTTGTCACCATTGTGGGTATGATAATGGTGGTGGGCGGAGTATGGTAATGGTGTTGGGGGGGGGGATGTTTATGGTAATAATGGTGGGCGGGGTCTTTGTCGTCCCTTACAAGGTATAAACAATCACTAATTAACAGGTAGTATCGCCAGGCCAGGTGAGGTGTCGGAGGTTGAAAGTTTGCCGTGTGTGTACAGAACCTTGTGCCCGTGGATAGGTTAGGTTATGTTTGTGTGAGCGTGTGTGTGCGCGCGCACAGAGGGTGGTGTAATGCGTCAAGTGTGTGTGTGTGTGTGTGTGTGTGTGTGTGTCTCAACCCAGCAGTAATTGGGAACTTGGACGTTAATCGATTTGCGGATCGTGTTCTGATGTAATGGTTAGCCAGTGCAGTTGGCGAGTTGTCCGGTATTCTCGGACTATTCGTTGACATTGGGTCATGCAGATCGTTAACTTAGGGTGTAGTTGTTGGTTGTTGCGTTGGCGACAGCTTCTACACCTTAAACAAATTAACTCCTAGGTGGCCCTAGGGCCGGCCATCCTCGTTACACGAGCGGCACCCATTATTATTATGCACAGTATGTGGTGTAATGCGTCTAATGTGGCAGAATTATGTTTGTGTTAAAATGCAGGCACTGCTTGCTTCCTCTCGCTTGAGCTACCGCCAACGGCTAGCCCTCGTGGTGAGCAGGGAAGCAACCTTCCCCTGCCAGTACAGCCTCTTCACCATAAAGACTCCTGCTGTGCCTCCTCGTAGCATTACACAGTACTTGCGTGCCTCGCGGCCCCAGGCGAGATCAATAGTGTAAGTCCGAACAGCAGTGCGCCCCAGAAGGACGGCGCATAGGCCCATTGGCATGTATACACGTCCTGGCGCCTATCACCAATTGCCCTGCTACTTGTGGATTAACCTTGGTAGGTATAAGGCTACGGGAGTATTCCCCAAACCAAAAATCTACAGTGGAGCCCCACATCATGCAGACATGCTTACAAAACCCCAACGGTGGTATAGGCGGAAGAGGTGACCAACATAGGAACCCAATAACTATACCGGCGGATGAAGGCAATGCAAGATGGACAGACTACTAAGGCGAAACCCAACAATCTGGGCTATCAGCAGACCATTGCAACTCGTTCTCCCCAGTCCTTGCAGCTACTTGCACCACTGGATCAGGAAAAAGGAGAGCCAAGATGTGTGGGTGCAGCCTGCGCTGCTGCCTTGCCACATAAATCAACACACGCACATCCATCATCCAGCTCATCATCATCAAAACCCCTAAACCCCAAAAGTCCTATGGCGATAGACAAATGGCGACGGAGACAGGTAGAGATGACTGCCGGGAGTCTCTAGTCACAACTCTGCACATGGGCGGCACAGATAAGATGGTAGTTTATGCACTGGGATCTAGGCAGCAGTGTACTGAAATCCGGTTCTGTTCGTACGACTGAGCAGCCCTTTCGATGAGCCGCTCTCCTTACCCAACGTGGGGTGGGGTAGAAAAGGTGCACTAAACATAGCCTGCCTTAAAAAAAATAATAAACCTAACAGGGTAACCGCACCAGGAAGGTCATCCTAATGCGGTCGAAAACATAATCATGATCACATGTCAAAGCAAAAAACAAACTATACAACCTCCTATGGTCACTGCATAGAATGTCAAGACCATTCTGGATACTGGCACAAATGAGAGTCCTGAAAGAAGAACCGCCCTTGTGGTAAACGAACTGTATAGGTATAACATCAATATAGCAGCCACTAGTGAGTCCCGGCTCCCAGACGAGGGTCGACTCACAGAACGGGGATCAGGCTATAGCTTCTTCTGGAAGGGTAAACCTCCTGCAGAGAGGAATCGCATTTATGGAGTTGTCTTTGCCATTCGCCAATCCATCCTGCATAGGCTAACTGAAATGCCTGTTGGAATCAACGAGCGCCTCGAGTTCCATTGAGTCACTCGCTTCATGCCTCCTACATTGGTGCATACTCCCTAATACTGGATGCAGAGAATGACATCAAGGAGGCCTTCTACGCAGACCTCTATCACTAGAGAAGATAAGGTTGTGCTCCTTAGTGACTTCAATACCAGAGTTGGCAGACATATGGCAGGGAACCATAGGGAGAAATGGACTAGGCAAGTGTAATCCCAACGGCCTACTCCTCCTCAGAACCTGACTATCACCAACACCTTGTTTTGGCAGGCCTCAATGGTTCTTGGCAACACCACACGATCCAAACATTGGCATCTCATAGACTACATCATTGTCAGAGAAAGAGATTACCGAGATGTCCTCATCACCTGAGCCATGCGTGGCTCAGACCACTGTGACACAGATCCTCGGCTGGTCAGAGCCAAACTCTCCCTTCACGTTGCCCCAAAAGGGCGAAGACAACTAGCCTCCAGAAGAGGTTTTAACACTAAGCGACGAGAGGACTCAGCTGTAGTGCATGTTTTCAAAGAGCTGCTCAACGATGGGCTGATAAAAAATCCAACATCAAACAACCAAAATCCGACTACCGAATGGGGTCCTATCAAAGCTGTCATCACAAAAACCTACAACGAGACCCTCGGTCAGATCCAAAGAAAAAACCCAGGATTGATTTGTTGAAAACGACCTGGAAATCAAAGAACTCGTCAATAATAAACGTGCTGCTTTCAATGACTGGCAGAACAACCCTCAGTCTTAGACCAAAGCTGATACCTTCCACAAGAAGAAAGCGGCGGTCCAGCGTGAAATTCACAAACTAATGAATGAATGATGGAAAAATATACCTCATGAAATGCAAAAATTTGCAGATCACCATAAGATGTGTGAATTTTTCAATTCCCCTCCACTTATCCGATGGTAACTCCCTAATTAAATGCGAAAAATACATGTCAGTGCATGTACTGTAAGAGCACTACCATTCGCTACTCAACCAAAAAACCAATGTGGATGTCCTGACTACCCAACAGGTTCCTCAGCACCCAGAGCTGAACCACCTCAGTTATCCTCCATCCCTGGATGAGATAGCTACTGCCATCAACCAGATGAAAAAAATATCAAAGCCACAGGGGCTGGTGGAATCCCAACCGAGGTGTATAAAGCAGGAGGACCTCTACTTACCAACGGTCTCGACAC
Source organism: Homarus americanus (assembly GCF_018991925.1). NCBI lineage: Eukaryota > Metazoa > Arthropoda > Malacostraca > Decapoda > Nephropidae > Homarus > Homarus americanus. The sequence goes on from NW_024756871.1 coordinate 1,689,002, forward strand.
ACTCTAGAGACTATATGTGAGAAGGAGGAAATCCCTCAAAGATCTTAGACGCCTCGATCATCAATATTTATAAGAACAGGAGAGACCGGTCAGACTGTGGTCAAGTACCGCTGGATCTCACTGCTTTCCGTAGCTGGCAGGATTATCGCTTGAGTTCTCCTGAACAGATTTCTTCCTAAGGCGGAAACTTCCTCCCAGAAACGCAATGTTGATTTGGAACCACCACGTACCACCACTATCATGATCTTAGCTGCCCGCCAGAAACAGGAAACGTGCAGAGAACAGCATCTTGACTTGTTTATGGCCTTCATTGACTTTACTGAGGCCTTCGACTCAGTCAACAGGGAAGCTCTCTGCCATTGTGAGGCAATTCCACAATGGCATGAACGGCAGTGTCCTGCACAACAGGGGTGGCTAATCTTCAGGTAACCGTTTATCAATTATGTAGGTAATTAACTCTTAACCAACACAGAGAATAGAATAACAGGGGCCAAGCAGATACAACACTCACCCCTTGATCTGTAGGTCGCTGGTTCGATTCCGGGGCAATCCCATTACACCAGACTGGAAGTAGATAAACGCATTAACTTTGTGAAGACTGTGATGTACTGTTCGTCACTGTTCATGTTGGAGAAATGTTTGATGTGGGAGTGACAGGCGACTGGCAGGGGTGTGAGGTGATAATAAGAACATAAGGAGTCTGCAATAGGCCGGTTGGCCTGTGCATGGCAGCTCCTGTCGAGAGTTACTACCACTCTCTATCATCCATGACTATCTAACCTTCTTTTAAAACTTCCAGCGTCCCAGCACTTACTACAAAGTTGCTAAGCTTGTTCCACTCATCTACCACCCTATTTGTGAACCAGTTTCTTCCTATCTCCCTCCTAAACCTAAAGTTATCCAACTTAAATCCGTTGCTACGAGTCCTATCCTGCTCGGATATTATAAGAACTTTATCTATATCGCCTTTATTGATTCCTTTCACCCACTTAAATACGTCTATCATATCTCCCCGCACTCTTCGTCTTTCTAGGGAATGCAAGTTTAGTTTCTTTAATCTATCTTGATAGGGAAGGTGTGCGAGGTGATAATGAGGTGTGTGAGGTAATAATGAGATGTGTGAGGTGATAATGAGATGTGTGAGGTGATAATGAGATGTGTGAGGTGATAATGAGATGTGTGAGGTGATAATGAGATGTGTGAGGTGATAATGAGATGTGTGAGGTAATAATGAGATGTGTGAGGTAATAATGAGATGTGTGAGGTGATAATGAGATGTGTGAGGTGATAATGAGATGTGTGAGGTGATAATGAGATGTGTGGGAGGTAATGTGAGATGTGTGTGGTGTGGGATGTGTGATAATGAGATGTGTGAGGATAATGAGATGTGTGAGGTAATAATGAGATGTGTGAGGTAATAATGAGATGTGTGAGGTGATAATGAGATGTGTGAGGTGATAATGAGATGTGTGAGGTGATAATGAGATGTGTGAGGTGATAATGAGATGTGTGAGGTGATAATGAGGTGTGGAGAACAATGGAAGGTCTTGGTGTGGTTCCTTCCTTACCATCCCACCTATATTATACGCGCCTGTGTTGACGGCTTATCGTCCTAATCTTTACCTTCCTCAGCACACACCCAGCCAAGCCATTACTGTCAAAATTTAAGGCACAAGAAATGGTCTAATCTTGCTGGAAGAATAGTGTGTAACTTGCAGTGAGGAGGAAAAATCATAAAGGAAATGTGTAGCTACGAGAGAGAGAGAGAGGAAAAGAAACAGAGAAGACAGACTGACAGACAGACAGACAGACAAAGAGTAAGATAGAGAGATGTAAATAATTGAGATGGGAGCAGATATGTATGTGTGAGAGAGAGAGAGAGAGAGAGAGAGAGAGAGAGAGAGAGAGAGCATTCAATATCCCCAGACGGTGCATTACGATCACAATTTTGTCACAGAGGACCATTTTTCCCCTACAGGTCTGGGGAAAATTGGTGTTGCTTGAGAGAAGTTCCAAAACAAGGTAAAGGAGACGGGAAAAATCAGGGAAAATATGTTCACTCAGAAGGAAAACCTCAGGGAAATAATACTCAGTAAGTTTCTCAAGATTAAGATTAACAAGAAAACAAGCTCACTAGCACGGCCATAAAGTACCGTAAATGTGGTTAGGCTAGGTTAGATTTTCTCTCTCTCTCTCTCTCTCTCTCTCTCTCTCTCTCTCTCTCTCTCTCTCTCACCACAACACGCATCAATAAACATCGATCCATCAAGTCGTCTGGCCTCGCGTCACCACCAACAATGATATGCTCTGTCCGGGCTGCCGCAAAAACCTGAAGTATGTCATGGAGGGTGCTGAGGGAGGTGCTGAGGGAGGTGCTGGGGGTGGTGGTGGAGGTGCTGGGGGTGGTGGTGGAGGTGCTGAGGGAGGTGGTGGTGGAGTGCTGGAAGGAAGGTTAAAGTGGCCGAGATGGTGATAATAGTGGTGGTAGTGGTAATAATGAGGATAGTCATGATAGTGGTAGTAGTGGTGGCAGTACCAAGAGAGTAAGTTTCTTTAACACACACACACACACACACACACACACACACACACACACACACTACTACTACTACTACTACTACTACGACTTTGCTGTCACTAGGAATCGAGTATGACGATCATCCAGTCATGATACAATGATATGAGTTAATAAGGATGTCACCTAGGTTGGTGAGTTTTAAGGTGGCTGAAGAGGCCGATACACACCCTTGTTTAACCCCTGTTTTGATGGGGAAAAACTCAGACTGGGTGCTGTTGTGCAGGACACTGCCGTTCATGCCATCGTAGAGTTGCCTCACAATGGCGATGAATTTTGGTGGGCAGCCAAAACGGCTGAGGGTCCACTGCACTTTTCCTGTATCTGGCAGGCAGCAAATATCATGTCAGTGGTGCTACGTGATGTTCTAGAACCACATTGAGATTCTGGGAAGAAGTTTTCCGCCTCAGGAAGGAGTCTGTTTAGGAGGACTCGGGCAAAAATCTTGCCAGCTACGGAGACCAGCGAGATCCCACGGTCGTTGCCACAGTTTGACCGGTCTCCCTTGGTCTTATAAATATTGACGGCGGCAGCTGAAAGCAATAGGGAGCAAGCAGTGCTTGCACCTTTACATAGTGCTGCCACACTAGACGCATTTCACCACCCTGTGCGAGCGCGCGCACACACACACAAACACACTCCATTCATCTTCATTGTCTTTGTTCAATTAGTCAGAGCCCACTCGTCGGCCAACCACCACCTGCATACTAAACTAACCCACAACTTATGCTTCTTAATTATTAATCTTTCTTTTTAATTATGTCGTTTGAGATTATAAATTTATAGTTGTAATTAGTAAGCAACATGTGAGGGCGTCCTGATGGTGGTGTGTGGGTGGTGGTTGTTGTGGGTGATGGTGGTGAAGGTGATGATGATAGTGGTGATGGTGTTGGTGGTGGTGGGTGGAGTGGAGTGGTGGGGTGGTGTGTGGGAGGTGGTGGTGTAAAGTAATGAGTGGTTGTAGTTAATTGTTGTGGTTGTGTAGGGTTTTCTCTTGGCTTGGTTGTAGTTTATTTACTAGCTGCTGGTCCCACAAAACTTTGCTCCCACACACACACACAGCCCTCACTCAATCCTCACTCTCACATCCCCACACACCCCTCACTCCCACACACACACTGCCAAATTGAGAGCCCTTGAACACATACACACTCTACAGACTGATGATAATATCACACAGACCATCTACACTGATGGATCTCTAAACACCGCCTGTGGGAGGGCTGGAAGTGCTATTGTTGTGACTCAACCTGACGGTAATATAATTGAGAAAGGAGTTAGAATTAACAACTGGGCATCCACTCTACAAACTGAATTAGTTTCCATACTCACAGCTATTAAATTCATTGAAACCACTGTTACTGACAGTCTCATCATCACTGACTCTCTATCCTCACTACTTGCCCTTGGTACCCTCGACTCAGGTTGTCACGATCTTGTCTCTGAAGCCAGACACAAATATGCGTGCCTTGTTGACCAGGGTGTCAGGGTCAAACTGTTGTGGATCCCCTCTCACATAGGCCTCATAAAACATGACAGAGTTGATGCCCTCGCCAAACTCGCGTCTAACAAAGACACCGTTGAATACAATTTGGGTCTGTCAAAAGAACCCTTAAAACTGTAATTAGGAAAGAACTTATTGATGAGTTTGACGCAAGTAGACAAGTGCAAACAGGCACTAGTCGATCCATAGTTTACCATGATGAGATGTATCAAGTGAAACATGTATATGGAGCAAGTAACAAGATCACTAGATTACAAGATGTTGTAACCAACTAGATTAAAGGTTAGGATATAAGTACTCTGGCAGTATGTTCCTCAAGCAGATGTAAACAAAACTAAATGTAAGTGTGTGGCCATACATATGGCCACACACTTGAACACTACGTCCTCGACTGTGTGAAGATAGAACCTTTTAGGGACAGGTCCAAGCACACTGTGTGTGAAATGGCACAACACTTCATCTCTAATGGCAAGATAGCCGACATATTAAGATTGTATCCACTTTTTTGCACTCAGTAACTATATCAGTTCTCATGTACAGAACCAAATACGCAATGTGCTTGAATACCTCCCACGTAAATGTGAATAACAAAGTGTGAGGCCAGACATACTGCCTCACACGCCTGTTCTCACGCATTTGTGAATAAGTTACCCTTATGTATAGAACTAAACAAATAATGTAAATGAAATACTGTGTAACTTTCGGTGCCATAATATCCTGACAACCGGGGTTAATTATTATGACCCTTTGTAAACCCTACTCTGTAATCCTTTTGCGCTACCGCTCACAGGATGAGTGTGGGGTGCACAATAAAGTAGCCGCTGCAAGCGGCAAAATCAAAATCAAATCAAATCCCACATAGCCACACACATTCCTCCAATACACAGCCACTCAATGGCCCCCCCCCAACCCTCCCTCACAGCCCCCAGTCCCCACGGCCTCAATAGTCCCCACAGGTTGACGTGAGCAGCAGCGACGAATTAGAACGATGCTAGGTGATCCTAATCATGCTTATCTTACTTTTCGATGACACCATAACCGGATATCACCCCCAGGGGCAGAATTACCTGGGAGATAGCGGAGGCAAGGAGGAGGGGTTAGGTGGGAGGGAAAGGTGGGGTGGAGGGTTGAAGGGAGTGTGGGAGGAAGGGTTGGGAGGGAGGAAGGGGAGGAAGGAGGGTAGGTTGGAGAGAGAAAGGGAAGAAGTGGAGAGGGCTGGATAGGAAAAGGGAGGGAGGGAAGGAGGGAAGGGGGTGAGTGAGGTAGAGAGGGAGGGACAAAATAGAGGTTAAAGGGAGGGAGAAGAGAGACAGACAGACAGACAGACAGACAGACAGACATAAAAAGGAAAACCAACAGAAATATTTTTTGTTTACCCTAAAGATTCATCATTATCAGTAACATCTCTACTCACATGAAATACTCGTAGTTATAGTGAGTGGTAGTGGGCGGGGAAAGTGGGGGTTGGTGTGGGCGGGATGGGCGTCGAGGAACAGGAGGAGACGAAGGGTAGTAGTAGTAGTAGTAGTAGCGGGTGGGGGAAGAAGTGGGCGGTGCTGGCAGTCGGTGGGGGAAGAAGAGGGTAGTGGTAGTGGGTGGGGGAAGAAGAGGGTGGTGGTAGTGGGTGGGGTGAAGTAGTGGTCGGTGGGGGAAGAAGAGGGTGGTGGTAGTGGGTGGGGGAAGAAGAGGGTGGTGGTAGTGGGTGGTAGTGTTGAGCAGGGAGATGTGTATTGTGCGTTGGTGAGGATGATGGGCGGCTAGGAGCAGAATGGGTGACAAGGATCAGGATGGGCGGCGAGGAGCTAGATGGGCGGCGAGGAGCTAGATGGGCGGCCACTATCAACGTCACCATCACCACCACCGATGGTATCAGACGTCATCACAGGAGCCAACACCGAACACCTCTCTTCTTCATTACGCTTCTACCTGAGTTGTGTATCTTAGCCTAATTAAGGAATCTACGGACAGGTATATCGGCTGTGTATTTAAGTACAGGTATATCGGCTGTGTATTTAAGTACAGGTATATCGGCTGTGTATTTAAGTACAGGTATATCGGCTGTGTATATAAGTACAGGTATATCGGCTGTGTAAAACCTAACTTAACCTAAAGACAATAAAATTATGATCTGGTTTATCTGATGCTCTCTCTCTCTCTCTCTCTCTCTCTCTCTCCTAAGGGTGGTCAGGGTGGGCCGATATTCGTGCCTCTATTAGCGAACACACGAGAGTTTATTATGAATAAATGATTGTATAATGTGTGTGTGTGTGTGTGTGTGTGTGTGAGTGTGTATTATCGTCAACTGTGATCTTTCAAGCTAGCATTGACGTTGAGACAGACAGACAGACAGAGACAGACAGACACAGACAAATAGACAGGCAGAGACAGACAGACAGACAGACAGACAGACAGACACAGACAAATAGACAGACAGAGACAGACAGACAGACAGACAGACAGACAGACAGACAGAGCCTATCAACATTTCTTAATAAGCGAATCAAAATCTTCGAGGGGTTAAGATGGTACAGGGAGGGATTAACTTCATACTCAAGGGGTTATCCTCATACTCAAGGGGTTAACCTCATACTTAAGGGGTTAACCTCATACTCAAGGGGTTAACCTCATACTCAAGGGGTTAACCTCATACTTAAGGGATTAACCTCATACTCAAGGGATTAACCTCATACTCAAGGGATTAACCTCATACTCAAGGGGTTAACCTCATACCAGAGAGAAAAAGTGCCTCACCTGCCCTCAATTTAACCACCTCGAGAACCAACTAGCAGTAACCCAGCCATATATAGAGCTTCCACATGTGCTGCTAACGACGCCTTCGGTCTTCTTAAAGGGTAAATTATCCCCTCATAGCAGTAAAAGGAAGACTAAAAACAAAACAATTGCCAAACGTTCAGGTAACAGCGGGAGGTCGGTGTTACGAGAGAGTTTATCAAGAGGAGTTATCTCAGCCTCCTAACCTTTGGCCAAACTAAATACTAATTGATGCGACCGCTGAGTTCCTGGGTTCCTCCTATCTGTTTTGTTTATGATGCTGTGGTCTACGACTTACTCAGGGATGTGACGCCCCCCTCTCTTCTTCTCTCCATCTCATCTACCCCTCCTCAGCATCTCCTTCCTCTCCAATGTTGCTGTTTGGTGTTACTGGCTATGAAGGAGGTGGAGGAGGAAGGATGGAGAATTGAAGGAGAGAGAGGAAGGATGGAGGGTGGAGGAGAGGGAAGGATGGAGGTGGAGGAGAGGAAGGATGGAGGAGTAGGGGAGGAGAGAGGAAGGATGGAGGGGTAGGGGAGGGAGAGGAAGGATGGAGGGAGGGAGGAGAGGAAGGATGGAGGGTAGGGAGAGGAAGGATGGAGGGTAGGGAGGGAGAGGAAGGATGGAGGGGTGGGGAGGAGAGGGAAGGATGGAGGGTGGAGGAGAGGAAGGATGGAGGAGTGGGGAGGAGAGGAAGGATGGAGGGTAGAGAGGATGGAGGGTGGAGGAGAGAGGATGGAGGGTAGGGAGGAAGGATGGAGGGGGTGGAGAGGGAAGGATGGAGGTAGGGAGGAGAGAGGATGGAGGGGGAGGGAGAAGGAAAGAGATGGAGGGTAGGGAGAGAGGAAGGATGGAGGGTAGAGAGGAGAGAGGAAGGATGGAGGGTAGGGAGGGAGAGGAAGGATGGAGGTGATGAGAGGAGAGGGAAGGATGGAGGTGGAGGAGAGGAAGGATGGAGGTAGGGAGGAGAGGAAGGATGGAGGGGTGGAGGAGAGGAAGGATGGAGGGTAGGGAGGAGAGAGGAAGGATGGAGGTGGAGGAGAGGAAGGAAGGAGGGGTGGAGGAGAGGAAGGATGGAGGGGAGGGAGGAGAGGAAGGATGGAGGGTAGAGAGGAGAGGAAGGATGGAGGGGTAGGGAGGAGAGGAAGGATGGAGGGTAGGGAGGAGAGGAAGGATGGAGGGGAGGGAGGAGAGGAAGGATGGAGGGTAGGGAGGAGAGGAAGGGTGGAGGGTAGGGAGGAGAGGAAGGAAGGATGGAGAAAAGGAGGGAGGGCTGGTGCGAAGGTGTCCACACAAGGTCCATCTCCCTCTGTGTCTTCTTGCCACTGTCTTGACACACAGAGTACTAGTGGTGGTATTCTCCCTCTCTCCTTCTCCTTTTCTTCCTTCCTGTCTCTCCTCTCCCTCTTCCCCCATCCTTCTCTCTATCCCTATCCCTCCTCAACCACTCCCTTTCCCTTTCCCCCGCCATCCTCTCTCTCCCTCCCTTCCCTTCCCTTCCACTACCCCCCACCCCTCTCCCGTCTCTAAAAGGATCATTCAGGGTTAACAAGGCTGGAACCTGTTGGCTGTTTGTTAGTTTTATCTCCTTATTTACTGTAGAGTCGATAGGAGTTTTGGCCAGTGTTCTTAATGCCCGGAGGTGTCTGGGTTGTTAGGTCTGGTTGCAGTGGCGGCAGCTGGCGAAAACAGACATTGTTTTGCCACCTGAAGATTAACCACCTAACCTAACCTAACCTAACCTAACCTAACCTAACCTAACCTAACCTAACCTAACTTAACTCAAACGCTAATATAACTTAATCAAACCTAACCTAATTTAACCTAGTCTAACCTAATCATCAGGTTAAATATGCTGGGGTGTCTTGTATGTAGGTGATCCTTTTTTTATTTCATCGTAATATGTAATGAATACACACACACACACACACACACACACACACACACACACACACACACACACACACACACACACACACACACACACACACACACACACTCCACCGGCTGCAACTCTATTAATAAACCGTTTATTATTATTATTATTATTATTATTATTATTATTATTATTGTTATTATTATTATACACACGCACGCACACACGCGCACACACACACACACACACACACGCACACGCACACGCACATATTGATATACTCTTACACGTCCAAGGAGCGACATTAAGTCACTTATCTAGCATACGACACATGTAAACAAACGCTGACTGAAGGTGTCACTAAATCTTAAATTGATTTGAGAATGTGTGAATGTTAGTGACCGGGGGTGTGTCCTGGTACTACTGCGCCACCACTACCAACACCATTGCTACCACCACTACCATCACTACTACCACTTCTAACACCACTACCACCAATACCAACATTACCACCATCACTACCATTACCACCTCACCCCAAATTCGTAAATGATTCGAGGACAAAATGAATCTCTATACGTAGAAAGAGTGAGAGAAGCAGACTGAAAAAAGCAGAGAGAGAGAGAGAGAGAGAGAGAGAGAGAGAAGCAGAGTATCGTTTGAGGTACTGTAGGTGCTGGCGGGATACCTGGTAGGTGTGTGGAAGGTGGCCCCATTAATAAAGAAAAGGAGAGATAAGGAGCAATAAGGTCCATAGATATACCTTATAGAGGGAAGGAAGGCAGGTAGCGGAGGAGGGATGGAAGGAGGGAGGGATGCTAGGAGGGAAGGGAGGGAGGGAAGGGAGGGAAGGAAGGCAGAGAAGGAGGGAGAGAGGGGGAAGGAGGGAGAGAGGGAGAGAGGGAGGGAGGGAGGGAAGGAGGGAAGGGAGAGGAGAGTGGAGGGAAGGGAGAGGAGAGTGGAGGGAAGGGAGAGGAGAGTGGAGGGAAGGGAGAGGAGAGTGGAGGGAGGGATATGGGAAGGTAGAAAGGTTTCTAAGTGGGTATATTTTGTCTTCTTAACCAAAAGAGGAAGAAGTAATTATTAGAATGAGTCGTTTGTGGAAGTAGTTATTAGTAAGAAGAATAGTTAATCGGCAAGAAAACATTTCAAGACCGAGTACGTAACGGGAAAGGTAAATGAGTGGGTGAAGGAAATCCAAGCTGCGTCTGATATTGCTAAAACTGAGTCACATCCGACGTTTGCGGCATTCACCCACGGAGTCTAGCATCGCTGGAACGATCTGTTGCGCACTATCCCTTATATCAGACCCTCCTGCACCCTCTGGAAGAAGCCGTCAGGGTCGTTTTTATCCCAACACTAGTGAAAAGCCTTCACTTAACCCCAACAGAAAGGTCACTCCTTGCACTACCACCGAGACATGGGAATTAATAATCCAGGGGAACTTGCTGCCACTGAACATCAGAACTGCCCTCACTAAGCTCACAGTAGCTCAGAATGCAGCAAGTGAGGTGGACACCGACGAATTACACAAGACTCGACGTACCATTACGACAGAACGGCAGCACAACGAAAAGGATAAACTTCAACAACTGTTAGTGAACCTTAGGGAAAAAGTAGCTGTAGCGCAGGAGATGGCGCCCGAACTGGCTAACAGTGTTACCGATAAGACCAAAAGGCTTCAGCCTTAACAAACAAAAATTTACAGATGCTCATTTTACAACATCGGCCACGCCATGGTGTGCAAGAAAGGTGACTTCGTATGCATGATGCATCACGAAGTAAAGGATCTCACAGTACATATGTTGAAGGAAATATGCCACAACGTCACTGGACGGTGAGAATCTCCATCTCAGGACTTCCAACGCATCGAACGAAACCCAGGAGGACGTCAATGCTCGAGGATTTTGGACACGGGGGCAGCGAGCCTTATTTGAGATCAGGATATTCGACCCCATGGCCGCATGTCACCATAACCTGTCGAGGCTGCACACAGGAGGAACGAGAACGACAAAGAACAGGGCTAAATAAACTGTTTCAAATCAATTTAATAATCCAAAAGAATTCAGAGCGTGGACCAAGGTAGCTTCACTCCTCTGGTATTCTCAACGTCAGGCAGGATGGGACCAAGTACAAGATGCTTCTACACCAGACTGGCCGAAGTGTTATTTGAACAAAAGCAGCAGACCTAAACTAACAACGGTCATAGACATGGCCTAAGAGCAACAGTCACCGAATGCCGCATTGATCCGTGGCTTAACTAACTCAGCTAGGATAGATACTATGGTATTAGGATAGTTAGATAAAATGTGTGGTGAAGGTATGGCTATAAGGGGAGGTTGGTGGCCATAATATATAAAAAGTAGTAGTTGCAATGTTAGTAGTAATTCGTAGTGGTAGTGGCGGTAGTAGTAAACAAGCAGTCCTAGAGGTTAAAATGTTACCCCCCATTATGTGGTCTAGAACAGGTCAATACTTAGTGTGGGTCAAGTCACTCTAACCCCCTCACGTGACTTGATCGAGGTGAGGTGAGGTGAGGTTAGGTTAGGTTAGGTTAGGTTAGGTTAAATTGCACCTGGGAGCTGAAGAAAAAGATAAACACACAACATTCTTAATTACTTCACAGGTAAAGTTGGCCCTCAGCACACCTGCCTTAAGAGTGGTCATCGCCCGCACCACCATCCTCCATCGGTCACTGCACCACGACTCAAAAATGAAATGTTGCAGTGGATTTAAATTTTCATCTTGAGTTACGGGGATTCCATTTGCATACACAGTTAATTATAAATGTGATACTGTACAGGTGAGTTAGCGGCTGTCTGACAGGAGCTGGCGTTTCTGTCTGTCTCTCGTCTGTCTCTCTTTCTTTACTTTTCTTCTCCTTTTTCTTCTTATTCTTCGTCTTTCTACTCCTCCTCCTACTCCTCTTTTACTTGTTCCTCTACTCTTCCCCTACAGTTCCTTCTTCCTCTACTCTTCCTCCTCCTCTGCTCATTTACTCTCCCTCTACTCTTCTACTCCTCGTCTACTCTTCCTCCTCTCCTATTCCTCCTCCTCTTCACCGCCGGGGTACGAGTCATCGTCGTCACAGGCAGGTATTATCACCTCCTCAGCCACACTAATACACGCTAACGAGTCTACTAACGACACCTCGTTGACCAGTCCTGTGATGGTGAGGGGGCCGTGAAAGACCTCTTCCTCCTCCTCGTCCTCCTCATCCTCATCCCCTCCTCCCTCCCCTGCCTGTGTCTATAAAGACCTCCTCCTCCTTCTCCTTCCCCTCCTCCCTCCCCGTGCCTGTGTCCACAAAGAACCAACTTCTGGTTCTGAGACGACAAGAGAGTCACCCCTACAGGAGCTGGTGAGGGTGGCTGTGTTGACCTGTGGCCCCGAGTTCGTTCTCTCTCTCTCTCAATATAAACCTCATGTGCTGACTCCCTTTCGGGGTTATTGTACGCCATCAGATGCATAAAGCGTTAGTCACTGGGAAAAAAAAAACTCTTCTTCTCGTTGCATCTGGTCTTGAGGTACAACTGGAGAGGCGGTCGGGAGGTCGTGGTAGACGTGTACCGGGGGAGGAGGAGGAGGAGGTAATGACTTTAGACGGGAGGTAATGACTTTAGACGGGAGGTAATAACGGCGATCAGTTCGAGTACGATTTCGACTGACAAAAAAAAAAAGGAACGATGCTCTCCTACCCTCCATAGAGCAGACAGGTGTGATGATATATGCATTCGTAAGGTAATATACGCACAGATAAGGTAATATACGCACAGGTAAGATATTATACGCACAGATAAGGTAATATACGCACAGGTAAAATATTATACGCACAGATAAGGTAATATACGCACAGGTAAGATATTATACGCACAGGTAAGGTAATATATGCACCGGGTAAGATATTATACGCACAGGCAAGGTACTAAACGCACAGGTAAGGTTATATACGCACAGGCAAGGTAATGTACGCACAGATAAGGTAATATACGCACAGGGAAGGTAATATACGCACCGGTAAGATATTATACGCACAGGCAAGGTACTAAACGCACAGGTAAGGTTATATACGCACAGGCAAGGTAATATACGCACAGATAAGATAATATACGTACAGGTAAGGTAATATACGCATAGGTAAGGTAATATACGCCCTGTGAGGTATTAAACTTTTCCGACATGGCTGGCTGGCATTCATGCACAGTCTCTCCAGTCTCTTACCTGTGGACTATTATAACCATACTACCGTGTACCTGTTGGAGTGGCTTACTGACCTTGGTTCTTTCAACCCTCTTAACAGTCATCTCCTCGCCTACTATGCTGCTGCTGCTGCTGCTGCTGCTGCCTCCTCCTCCTCCTCCTCCTCCACGGGTCAAAGGTCAAATATCATCTATGGCTAGAATTGATAATGCAGTCGTAACTTACAACTCATCACATTTCATCATGAAATTATCCTTATATATAACTTAAATGCCATTAACCCCTCGCTATATGTAATGGGCTCCAGTTCTAATGGTTGTTAGGTTAGGTTTACATTTTTCGCAGTAGTGAATTCTCTGCTCTACATTTTCAATTATTTGCATTTTTAATGAACAATTGGGCGAGTTATTTGCCAAAAACTGAGAGCCAGAAACCAATTTCTCGCTGCACGCTAAAAGTCTCCCCCGACTTCAGAAGTGGATTCCACAAAAACCGTAACTTCTACGGGGGAGAATTGCATATATATACTCTTGTTCAAAATGTTGTTTCCAACACATTTTTATCTAAATGCAGTTTTATCGTCCGATGCATCGTTTAGCACAAAACTGAGAAAAGATAGTCGCAATCCATCCCCCCCCCCTCCCGCCCCATTTAAGGGGTTGTGGTGTCAAAAGAGGGGGATGCTGCACTCGGACGGAGGGGAACTCTTCGGGGGTATGAAAGCAAACTTTCATCTTTTGACAATTTTTTCCACCAAAACTCCTAATTTGACCGGACTACTTAGGATGAGTTAGGTTAGGTTAGAGGTGTGTTTGTTAGGTTAGGCTCTGTTAAGTGTTTACAAACTTGGACTTGAAGAAGAAAGAGTCCGTGTGTAGAGGTTCCTTTTCGATCTACAACGTCTGAAACACCTGGAGTCACCTTGAGGGAGAGATACACTATCTACAGTCCCCCTGCACCCCTCCAACACCCCACTCTCCTTCAGAACGTCTCTGTTGGAAGTTTTCTTATGTCCCCGTCCTCAACACGAGCCAAAAACGAGGAGAAAACAGCACGAGGGTCTGAAGTGTACCAGCGCTGGGGTCCACCTGGAGGCCGGCTGGTGAAGACATCAGCCACCAGACAACTCTTACCAATCATCCTGTCCGAGGAATCCTGTTGCCTCCTCGCCGCCCCACCTGTCGTCTGTACTAATTCCTGGCGGCAGGTTCTTCCCTAGCAGATCATTGTTAGTCAAAGTAGCCTCCACCCGTCACAGGTTAATATATCAACGAAACCATTAGTCTGTCAGTCCCTGGATTGTTTTATCCCAGTATAAGTATCATCAAGGCCTGGCAAAAGCATCTGTTATGTTCCATCACTGTTTATCTGCCTCACCCACAAACTGGTTGCTGTCAACCTCCTGATGGGTGCTGGCGCGCGTGTGCGGGGGCACTCACATCTGATAGTCGACTTTGACATGCATATGTATACACCTGCGAGACCAACAGACTCTTGTGTTTACTGAGCACATGTTCATATATTACGTAGACCACGAGAACACCTTAACACACACACACACACACACACACACACACACACACACACACAGAGTAGCCACAAAGTAACATTCAGTGTTGATCGTCAGTGGTTGAGACGTAGGCAAATATATGTATCCTTCAACGAGGACACCACAAACTGATGGTGGTGGTGATGGTAGCTCCCAGCATCACCACCACAACCACACCATTATCACCACCACTACACCTTAACTACATTATCACCACCCACCACTACACCACCATCACCTTACTCCACAACCACACCATCACCACCACCCACGACCGCCAATCAACACCATCACCCGACTCAACCCAAGATGACAGTCCGTCGTAAAGGTGGACAGTGAGTGTGCTGGATGAAGTACTCCTGATGGCTGAGATAGAGAGTGTGCGTGCGTGCGTGCGTGCGTGTGTGACGTGATCCAGGTAATGAGACACAAACATCAACATTGACACACCTGAAGATCTGGGAAAAAGACCTTCATTGAGCCATACGTGTGACCTTATTGACCCTGTGACCTCCTGGGTGACAATGAAAAGGGTCAAGGTCACAGATGAGGGTCAAAGATTAACTACGTCAGCTGGCGTCTTATGAAACTTCAACACCACTATTACTGCAACATCATCATCATCACCGCCATTACTGCAAGACCACCACCACTACCATGACTACAACACCACAACGCGATCAATGCTATAACACCATCACCACAACTACCACTACTACAGCACCACAACACCATCACCACCACTACACCACCACAACACCATCACCACCATGACCCCTTGACACGACGACTCCACTACGGTGTCTACGAGGGTCCTGACACACTTATTACCTGACCGGCCTCGTGTCGTGTCAGATGGCGCGATCACCACCTGTCACCTTCAACCGTATACCGTCTACGGCCCTCAACCTGGTCATGTCCAGCTGGGGCGTAGTTCAGATGGGCCCCAGTCCTAGTAGGCCCCAGTCTTAGAGGGCCCTAGTCCTAAAAGGTTCTCGTGTTAATAGATCCCCGTCTTAATAGGTACCAGTCTTAATAGGTTCCAGTCTTAATAGGTCCCAGTTATAATAGGCCCCAGTTCTAATAGGCATCAGTTTTAATAGGTCCCAGTTTTAATAGGTCCCCATCTTAATAGGTTTCAGTCTTAATAGGTCCCAGTTCCAAAAGGCACGAGTTCTAATACATCCCAATTCTAATATGTTAAAGTTCAAATTGGCCCCAAACTTAGGTCCCAGTTCTAATAATCCCCAACTTAACCTAACCTAGATACACCAAATCATTAATTTCTGGGTGTCCATTAGATTTAAGGGTCCATTAAAACTCGGAACTATTAAGAATCTCTCGGTATTGAAGGCAAACTGGGATCCGACCCCATTAGATCACTGGAGTTTATTAGGATCGAAACCCATTAGATGAAGGACCCATTAGATCACTGGAGCTCATTGGGATCGAAACCCATTAGATGAAGGACTAATAGACACCAGGGCACCATCAGGACGAGTACAGTTAACTCCTCAGCGGGACAACTAGACGCAAATTGGTGGAGGTAGTGGGCGAGCCGAAGATATTTTTCAGTCAAATTCTTTATTTTTGCTTTACGTCATTAATATGTTTCTTCTTCTTCTTCTTCCTATTCTCCGTCCTCCTCTTCTTCATTATTATTATTCTCCTCCTCGTCATTCTTCTTCTCCTCCTCCTCCTCCCCCTTCTTCTTCCAGCGATTTATCAGCCAACATCTCCTATCATAGTTGATCTGATTAGCACCTGCCTGGAATTTACCTGGAGATGTTTAAGGTGAGGTTAGTTTAGGCAGCTGAGGCTACTAATACCCCTAAGAGGCGATGGTGCTTAGTCTTGTTCTTGTTCCTCCTTTTATGGCCAAATTCCAGCAACTGTTGGTTAAATTAGGCATCAATAACCCGCTCTCTCATCTAATTGACATACCAGAAGCCCGAAATGGGTCAGGTGTCTCGATATCTTCATCAATGGTGTATTTTTTTTTTGGGGGGGGGTTGGGGGGGAGGGGGTTGGCGGATGTTGGTCTTGTTGTTGACGTGGTTGTCGACGTTGTTGAGGTGGCTTGTCCCCTCTTTTGTCTGGCTGGACCACCAGGAAGGTTAATGTTCGTCGTCTTGGCTTGAAACCTGACCTAATTTAACTTTACTTAACCTAATTAGTTGGCTTGAGACCCAATCATTATGGTTAGGTTAGGTTAAGTTAAGTTATGTTAGGTTAGGTTTCAGAAGCTGGGTATCTCTAACACTGTATGGGTACCTAAATGCTCACCCAAGAGGTCAATCGCTCACGTACCACAAACCAAATAACCTCACCTCTTTACCATGTGATATCAGCCAGGTAAGAAAGGTGCGTCTACATGTAGTGCAGGTAATTAGCGATTGGAAGGTACCTAAACCGGGAGTTAGGTGACAGGTAACCAAGGTCGTGTTGTCAATACAGTAGTCAGAACACCTGTAGATTAGCCCCAGTTTATTTTACCTGAAGATTAATCACCCTAAGGCAAGGTTAGGTTAGGGTGTTTAATGTTCAGGTGATCCTAGCAGCTTCCTGAGGACTGATATACCTTTGTTTACGAGAGATTAATGGCAGGTACAGAGGCCCGTGTGTAGGGGGGGGGGGGCAATGCACCTAGAGTGGCAGCATTATGTTCGTGTTAAATATTAAGGTGCAAGCACTGTTTGCTTCCTCTCACTTTCAGCTACCGCCACTGGCTAGCCCTCGTGGTGAACAGGGAAGCAACCTTGCTTAAGTCTTCCCCTGCCAGTACACAGCCTTCACCATTGAGACTCCTGCTGTGCCTCCTCGTGGCAACTCGCGGTACCTGGGTGCCTCGTGGGCTCAGGCTAGACCAACAGGGGATCTAGGAACAGCAGTGGGCCCCAGAAGGACAGTGCATAGCCCTACCTGCATGTGGACACGACCTGGTGCCTACCAACCACTGCCCTGCTGCCTTGCGGATTAACCTAACCTTGGTAGGTATAAGGCTATTGGAGTAAACCCCGAACGAAAATTCTACGGTGGAGCCCCGCATCAGGCACACATATTTACAGAGCTCCAAGAAGACCCCAACGGCGGTATAGGCGGAGGTGGTGACCAACGTGGCAACCCATCAACTAAACCGACATGTGAAGGCAATGCAAGAAGGACAGGCTACTAAGGCGAAACCCAACAGGAAATGGGAGCCATCATCCAGCTCATCATACTTCTCATCGACATCAAAACCCCTAAACCCCCAAAATCCCTATGTCGACAGACGAATGGCGACGGGAACAGGCAGAGTTGACTGTCGGGAGCTTCTAGTCACAACTCTGCACCTAGTCGGCTTAGAAAAGGTGTTCTTGTATGCACTGGGATCAAGAAGGCAGTGCAATCCGGTCCTGTCTGTGCGCTGCTTTAACCGACTGGCAGAACAACCCTCAGTCTCGGACCAAAGCTGATTCCTTCCAAAAGAAGAAGTGGCGGCGAGGCGCGAACTTCGCAATCTAAGGAACGAATGATTGAAAAATAAAACGTGTGAAATGCAAAAATTTGCAGATAAACACAAGATGCGCGATATTTTCAGTTCAGCTAAAGCATTTCTTGGCCCAATTGCTCATGGCACAGCCTCCCTCCGCTCGTCCGATGGCAACTCCCTCAATAAAGACGAAGAAGGCATCCATCAGCATTGGAAAGAGCACTGCCATTCGCTACTCAACCGAAACACCGATGTGGATGTCCTGACTACCCTGCAAGTCCATCAGCACACAGAGCTGACCCACCTCAGCTATCCTCCATCCCTGGATGAGGTAGCTACTGCTATCAAACAGATGAAAATTAACAAAGCCGCTGGGCCTGATGGAATCCCAGCCGAGGTGTATAAAGCAGGAGGACCTCTGCTTACTAGCCGTCTCCACTCTCTCCTGGAGAATATATGAGAGGAGGAGGAGGAAATCCCCAAAACTCTTAAAGTGACCTGTACATGTACTTCATCGACCTAACTAAGGCCTTCGACTCTGTCGAGAGGGAAGCCCTCTGGCGGACCCTCAGCCGTTTTGGCTGCCCACTAAAATTCATCGCCAATGTAGGGCAACTCCACGATGGCATGAACGGCAGTGTCCTGCACAATGGCACAACGGGGGTAAAACATGGATGTGTACTGGCACCAACTCTCTTTTCCCTTTCCTTGGCTGCCTTCCTTACTCGTGCCAGTGACATTTAGGTGACGGGGTGGACATCCAGTACCGGATGAAGGGACTTTTCGACATAAGACGACTTCAAGCAAGAACACAGGTGCCGGCCGCTTCCATTACTGAACTTCAGAATACAAACGACCTCCCCCTCGTCGCTCACACTGAACGCGACCTACAGGAGATCCTGAACACCTACTGTACACAGATGTCTATGCAGCATCTGTAGACGGCCCAGCCGGTCCCGTATCAGCCTCTCGAGTCACCTTAGAGCTCACCAACGAAGGTGATATCTTTAATAACTCATATTATTGTATCATAGCTGGATGATTGTAATACTCGATTCCGAGTGACAGCACAGTAAGTCAGTAGTAACACTGTGTATGTGTTTACTTGTGCATGAAAGACTGACCATAAAGTATATGCGTATGTGTGCACTTAGTTTTTAATGTATGTATGTATATATGTATGTATGTATGTATGTATGTATGTATGTATGTGTGTGTATGTCGATTCATCAGGTGACCCCGCGCGTGTGTAAAGTCAGGGCAGGTGAGGTTGTGAGCACATACACACCACTGTACAGGTGACATCCTCATCAACCCCCATGATATAGCGGCCACCACCTGACTAATAAGGTAACACACCTGAGTCCAGATCTCAATTTAATTTGGCAAGAGAGAAAACTTTTCCTTATAAAGTGGAAACCTAAGCTAACCTAACCCACAGTTTATTTCACCTGGTTGATTAAGTACTCTAACACAAGCCAAAGATAACCTAACAAATCAATCCTTCAAGTCATTAAACGAGAGTACGTTAGGTTAGATTAGGTTAGGATAGGTTAGGTTAGGTTAGATTAGGTTAGGTTAGATTAGGTTAGGTTAGGTTAGGTTAGGTTAGGTTTCATCAGTTAAAATCATGTTAGGGTCTTGTAGATTCGTTCGTGTTGTCACAAAGGAATATTATTCAAACAGACCCCAGAGAAACGGATGATGGAACGACCCGGACAAGAACAGATAACAGATAATAATATATATGAAACACTGATAAGGACAATGATAAGATCACAGGGAGACTCGGGTAATCTCTCTCTCTCATCTTCTACGATAAATTACATTGATATACGAGTCTATCCCTGGTGAGGGGATGGAGTGGGTTGTGGAGGAGACTATGGAGGAGAGGTGTGGGAGGGAGGTGTTGGTGGAGGAGTGTGGAAGGCGTGAGTGGTGGAGGAGTGTTGTGGAGGAGAGGTGTAGAAGGAGGATTGTGGAGGAGAGGTGTGAGTGGAGGAGGCTTGGAAGAGGTGGTGACGGGGGACTGTAGGAGGGGGGGGCTACACGTCAGATAGACCTCAGTCCTAATAGGCCCCAAATCCAATCTGATCCAATCATTAAGACTTAGGTTAGGTTAGGTTAGGTTAGGTTGACTTATATTTGGTTATGTTGAGTCTATTTGACTCGTCAACGGTTAGATAGGAGGGAGGGAAGGACAAAGAAAGGAAGGGAAGAGGCAAGGAAGGAATTAGGAAGAGAAGGAGGCAGAGACTTCTTCAGTGAGGCCACACAACACAGAAGGACAAGGGGGAGGCAAGGAAAGAGGAAGGAGGGTAGGAGGTCGGCCTCACTGCATGTTGTACCGAGATAAGCATCACTAATTGAGGAGGTCGTATATGGTAGCGTGGGGGGGTGGTGGGCCCTGGTCATTACCTGTTGTAATGACACCGCCACCAGGTATCAGACACCCACACCCTGCCTGCTGAGACACCACCTCCTGTCTGCTCACACCACACCCCTGTCTGCTCACAACATACCCTTGCCTGCTAACATCACACCCTGCCTGCTGACACCACACCCCGACCTGCTGACGCCACACCTCGACCTGCTGACGCCACACCCCTTTCTGCTGACATCACACCCCTACCTGCTGACACTTATCTTACCTGCTGACGCCCACCCTGACTACTGACACTTACTCCTACTTGCCTGTTTGTGTATATACTAAAATTTTCTGAATATATTTATAATATTACGTATAAAACAGAAGATAAACACATAATCAATAATAAAAACATTCCGCCATGATGTTCACTTGTCCCTTTACGTCTCTTCAAGAATTTATACTTTTTGTTCTACGATCCGTTTATATTTTGTTTTTCCCATACGTTTATATTTTGTTTTTCCCATACGTTTATATTTTGTTTTTCTATACGTTTATATTTTGTTTTTCTATACGTTTATATTTTGTTTTTCCATACGTTTATATTTTGTTTTTCCCATACGTTTATATTTTGTTTTTCTATACGTTTATATTTTGTTTTCCATACGTTTATATTTTGTTTTTCCATACGTTTATACTTTTTGTTTTTCCTCAGACGTTTATACTTTTGTTTTTCCCATTCGTTTATATTTTTTTTCGTAGACTTGACGAGAGCATAACTCCAGCTCATCCTCCAATTACCAGACGGTGACCACGAGTTCAGATCCTCTATAGACCCGCTGATGTAGGATCCAGTTCCTGTCGATCCAGTAGAGGAGGTCAATTAGGAGGATTCAAATGACCTCCACAATGTTAAGGTGTTTATACTGCTGTCTTGCATGTAGTGACAGGAGGGAGGGACTCTTGAAGGTGGTGAGAGAAGGATAGAGAATAAAGAGAAGAGATAGAAAGAGGAAGAAGAAAAACTAGACGAGGAGAGGTTTGTTACCTTGTGAATATTTATGTAACGATAAATTTATTGCTCAATTTAGTTAGCTCCAACCACCAGGTCCAACCCACAAGTTACACGTCCAGTTCATAGGGCACATAGATCCAGTTCACTAGTCACACAGGTCCAGTTCACAGGTCACAGGTAGAGTTCGCAGGTCACACGGGGAGCGTTCGCAGGTTACACAGGTACAGGTCACACAGGTACTGCTCACAGGTCATACAGGTCCTGCTCAAAGGTCACACAGGTAAAGCTCACAGGTTCAGCTCACAGGTCACACAGGTCTCGGGTCCAGGGGTGATGAATACCCGTGAAAATAAGCAGCTCTAAATTATTGCCGTAACCGCTGTGAACATGACTGCCGACTGTATCTCCTGCCCAGTAATTACATGTCCTGTGGCCGCGCCTGTCTCAGCATCGACGGCCCTGGCGAACATCGCCCACCAGGTCACGATAGGAAGAAACAAATATTCGAGCTCTTTTGGACCTAATCATCGTTGATTGGTCCTTAACTACCATGACGTCATATATTAAATTTCGCCGATTGGTCCTCAACCCACTGTGACGTCTGCTTCGGGCTTGTGTTTGATTGGTTCGTCACCGACAATTAAATATACGTCATTCGGGTATTACTAAATCAGGGTCGAGTCACTGTGGAATTTTGAGGCCATGTTGGAGTAAGAAGACGTATGAGGCGCCCTGAGGTAGTGGAGGTAAGAAGGTAATGACCACACAGGTGAGACATGATACCTGTAATTACCACACGAGGAAGTGTTATACCTGGGCGGCTCTACTCCAGTCTTGTTCGTGGGGGATATTTTACCTGGCTACTCCACCTGGCTTCTCCACATTACCTGGCTACTCCACATTACCTGGCTACTCCACATTACCTGGCTACTCCACATTACCTTCCTCGGCTACCTGGTGAAATAAGCTACATAATCCGATAATTGGATAAAATATGGATGATAATTAATAGATGAACAGATAGATAATAGACCAACGGTAAACACTCATAACACTGCCAGTACGAGCCATCACAATCGCCTGTCGAACACTTTCACCTTTGTTAATGACACGCGTAGGAAAATTCACGCCTGACGAAAAAGTTATACCTTCTGCCAGTAGTGGTCTCTCTCTCTCTCTCTCTCTCTCTCTCTCTCTCCCGTGTACCTTTATCGCTCTATCGTTGTTGTTTTTTTAAAGAAATTATCAATTACCGAGTCATGAGTTATCGTGGGTTGCCAGCCTGTTCGGATTTTTGTGTCGGGTGTGTGATTAAGCGTTCGGGTGAGTTTCGGAGGTAGGGTGCGGTGTTCGGATGAGTTTCGGAGGTAGGGTGCGGTGTTCGGATGAGTTTCGGAGGTAGGGTGCGGTGTTCGGATGAGTTTCGGGGTCTGAAGTTGAATATTCGGATGTGTTTCGGTTGTGTGATGCAGTGTTCAGTTGTGTTTCAGATGTGGATGTGAAATTTTCGGTTGAGTTTCGGATCTAAAGTTGACTGCTCGGATGAATTTCGGATGTTTTTGTTGTTGTTGTTGTTGTTTTGAGAGGTTGGAGGAGTCAGAAGAGAGGAGGGGGGGGTAGCAAGAACAACTCAGAGCAATAAAAAAAAAGTGTCAGATCCCAAGTCAGTTAGTCACTTCAGATACGCATTCATAGAGACAGTTGACGCAGCTAAGATAACCCTTTTCATTAGGTCTTTTAGATAATTAAATACTGTTTTTGTTTGACCTATTCTCGTTACATCTGCCATCACAGTTAATGTTACTTCCCAATGGTGGAGACAGAACACAGCCTTGTCTTACTCCGCCTCTTGTTGACAGTAAATATATTCTTTTAATTCTAATACCTCCTTCAGTAATGTCTTTTTTAAATCCATTTTAATCAGATACCTCACTGGCTTTTCTAAAATTTATTCAACTTAAAATTGTATTTAATAAAACTTTATAGGCAGGACTTTTCAAGCTTATTGTTCTAAGCTATATGTGCACTCTAAGGCGCCTGTCTTCTTAGGTAATGATACAAATATTGAGTTTTTGAAGTCACTGGGAAGGTCACCATTGATGTTTATAGAATTATATATTTTGGTCGAACATTTTACCCCATTCTTGCCCATTTGTTGTTTTTGTTTTTAAATTGTGATGGAAGAAGACCAACCCCATAAGCTTTATTGTTTTGTTCACAGCTGCCTCAACTTCTTGGCATTTCAATCTTTATTTCCTTTTCGTTTCTTTCCTCTACTTTACCCATCTCGCTTTTACTCCTTCTACCTCAAACAGCATCTTATTGCTTTAAGTAGTTCCACCCCATTTATTACCTTTTTCTGGTTCATTTGTTTAATATTTCTGTACATTTCCCTCTATTGTCGCCTTTGATCTTCCCTAAATTCCATTTGATTTTAGCACATAGTTTTTCTTTTTTAATTTTTAAAGTTTTAGTCTCACGAAACTCATTACTGGGACGAGATGTGACCCTCAATCTGCCCCTGGTTAGGTTAGATTAGGTTAGGTTAATCTTTAGGTGAAATAAGCTAAGGGGGCTAATCTTCAGGTGATCTTTTCATTGTTACGCTGGTGAGGAAGTTCTCGCTCTTGTTGTCACTATTGTGTTTTTGTTGTGGTAAATAAATCAGCTGACTGCGCGCGCACCCTCTTGCGGACCAATATAATGCCAGAGATTGATAGTTCGCGTGTTTGTTTTTCATGTGTGTGTGTGTGGGTACGGGCAGGGGTAAGAAGGCAAGATATAAATCACTCTAATTAGCCCGTTTGTTTGTTTGTCAGTTTGTCATTTTTATTGTGCTTTGTCTGTCTTTCTCGCACTCATAACTCGTGGCGAGGAATAATGAACTGGCAGCCACCGGAGCAGCACCATCTAGGGGTGTGTGGCCGAACTACCAACCCGACCTCACCTGCCCTTCCTCCAGGGACATTCATCACTTAACGCCCTTCTTACACGTCTCTCTCTCTCTCTCTCACTACACACACACACACGAAGCTTCAAGACTACCCAGATAAGAACATAACTTACGCACGGACAGATAACCAACGTATTCCCTAGGTCATAAAACACCTCAAGTTTCAACCACTCCTCGATTTCTTTCCTGTGCTCCAGCTTAATTAATGAGTACACCTGTCGCGGCTGATGAATTCACCTGAGGCCCCGTGAGAACCAGGTCTCCTTCACACAAGGTTAGGTTAGGTTAGGTTCGGTTAGAATTCGATAAGGTAAGTTAGGTAGTGTTAGGTTAGTCTAGGGTAACTTTGATTAGGTTGGTCGGATTAAATTTGGTTAGGTTAAGTTAGGCTGGGTTAGGTTAGGTTAGGTTAAGTTAGGCTGGGTTAGCCACTACCACTATACCATCACCTAGTCTTTTCCTTCCTTTCGTGACCTGTGTGTGTGTGTGTGTGTGTGTGTGTGTGTTAATTTAGGGGGGTCGATTAGATGCTAGCTAGTCAATACATGTCAACAAAGGCTGTTTCCTAGACGTACCTTGAGTAGAATAAGTTATTTTCACCCTTAAATCCAGCGTACGTAAGACCTTTGGGCTGCCCGAATAAGATTAACACGTGTACCATTTCCGAGTCTATTCACAAGGGTTATAAAAACCAACTTGTATCTTATCACTAACGATAAATAATAACACTAGACTTGACACAAATATTCACTGGGTATTCTTGTGTTATCAGCGGTCGGTTAAAACACAGCAAAGTTCATTAAAACGCCATAAAACGCCAATAAAACACCAGTAAAACACCAGTAAAACTGCCAAGAACTGGGGAGTAAGTTTCAGCACCCACTTCTGTTCCTTCCCCGGCCATAGTTACCCCCGCTGGTGCTGCCATCTGAAGTTCCAAAAAGTTAGTTTATCATAGTCATCCTTCCTTCTCCCTTTCCTCTTATCCTCGTCCTCCTCCTCCTAATCTTCCTTCTCCCCCTCCTCATACTCCTCATTATCCTCCTCCTCTCCACACACACACACACACACTTAACTACCTCACTCAGACCTAGTTAAAGGATGATAAATGCTGTGTTTGTTTGCGTATGAAAGCGTATGATGAGTGATTCAGGTGTGTGTGTATGTGTGTGTCAGAGGTGGATTGTGCTGCCAGCCTAAGGAAGAGGGGGGATTATGGATAAGGAGGAAGAGGGATAAAAATGGGAATAAGAGAGAACAACAATAAAACTAAGAATGAAAAGAAAGAAGAAAAGATAGAAGGAAAAGAAGGAGGAGAAGCAAAACAACAACAACAACAACAACAAATTAATAGGTGTCACTGCTTGTAAATAAATAAATAATGAGGCCATGGAGACGTGTACACTTGTTATCAAATATCAGAGGTGAGAGAGAGACAGACAGAGAGACAGAGATAAAGACAGAGAGAGACAGAGAAGGACACAGCGAGACAGACAAACAGATAAGCAGGAAGATATACACAGAAAGAGAGAGAGAGAGAGAGAGAGAGAGAGAGAGAGACGTAAACCAAGCGAGATGGGAGCAAAGGTATGTGAGAAAGAAAAGAAAAGAGAAAGGACTAACAAACACAGGAGAGAGAGAGACAAAAAGTAACCAAGAAAGTCCTAGATAAGAGACAGGACCAATAAAGATGAGAGAAAGAGAGAAAAGAGAATAAGAGCTTAGAGACTAACCTTGGCTAAATACGACATAATTATAAAAAAAAAATAAACAAGATATAAAATGAAGGAAGAAATATATGATGAACTTTATATAGAAAGTTTGGAACCAAGAGAAAATTATATAAACTTCCCGAAAACGAGACAAAATTTGATAACATTTCCCTAAAAAGAGATAAAATTATATAAACTTCCCTAAAACGATGCAAAACTATTTATATTCTTCCCTAAAACGAGGCAAAATTATATAAACTTCCCTAAAACGAGACAAAATTATCTAAACTTCCATATAACGAGTCCAAATTATATACAAAGCCATACAAAGCCAGATGCAAGAAAGTTAAGCCAGAGGAACCACACTTAGCAGGGCTGAGGAGGACTGCCCGAGACACTGTACAAGGCCTGTGTAATAACGTAGGTGATAAGGAGAGCAACAAGCAGCGAGACATGCCCCATGCCCTGATATCCAGCCGTGTGAGACATGCCCCATGCCCTGATACTCGGTAGTGTAAGGGCATAGCTCACCTCCCACTAGACAGGCGACAACACCAACCAGTGCTCAGTGGAAGCTTCCGTACCCGAGGGCGCGAGATGACGAGGGCCAGTATTGTGTCATCTGTGGTGGTGGTGGTGGTGGTGATGGTAGTAGTGGTGGTGGTGGCGATGATGGTAGTAGTGGTGGTGGTGGTGATGGTAGTAGTAGTAGTAGTGATGATGGTAGTAGTAGTAGTAGTGGTGGTGGTGATGGTAGTAGCGGTGGTGGTGATGATGATGGTAGTAGTAATGATGGTAGTAGTAGTAGTGATGATGGTGGTAGTAGTAGTAGTAGCGGTGGTGGTGATGGTAGTAGTGATGATGATGGAGGAGGAGTCACCGCTACACCCCGCTGTGTGAGTCCTACCAGAGTGTAACATCTTCATTGTTGGTCTGTCTCTGATCACCAGATGAAGGTGTCGTCTGTGAAAGTGTACTGATGACCTTCTGGAGGAACACCTACACCCTCGAGTCCCACCCACACCCTTCCTCCCCTCCCCCAGGGCTTAGGTCTATCGGGAGATGGTTTAAAGTATATTGATAGTGTCTGTGTAGGTATAGAGCTCTTACACCCTAGGGTTTCCAGGGTTGGGTGTAGAATATGTAGGTCTATTAAATATCTACACTACTGCTCCGGGTGTAGTGAGGAATGGGGTGGCGTTTGTGTAGGTGTAGTAACGTGCATGAGGACTCGATACACCTTGGGGTGATGTCTATGAAAGTGTAGTGATCCAGTGACGTCAGAAATGCGTGTGATGTCATAGGTGTGACGTCAGAGGGTGCGGGAGGGGATAGGAAGGAAGATAGGGAGTGGCAAGAAGACCAGCACCAGCCAGTGTTACCGCAGCCGCTGGAGAGTCAACATCTACCTTCCGACCTCCAGTAACCCCCCCCGACACAAGTCTTGGATCACTACCTGCGTCGTCTTGAAATCAGGTGAACTAGACTGAATACTTATCGTCTTTTAAATGTTTAATATTTTTTTCTGGCGCTTTTGTTTGTCTTGTGATATTATTATTATTATTATTATTATTATTATTATTATTATTATTATTATCCTTAACTGAATCATACTTATTTTCATTTAATAAAGATTTCGCCAAATTTTCCGTCTCCTGATACAAACATTTCCTCCGTCATCCTCCAGAAGGCCACCAACTGACCTGTCTACCGCTGTGAGGAACCTTTACACACGAGCTCCCTTGGAAAAACAACTGCGTTCCATCGAGACATTTGTTGACAGTCTTCACGAGGACTGTCAGACACGACGACGATGTTCAAAATGGCGTCAATAATGAATTAAGAATATCTGGTGTTTGTGAGGCTGCGGTGGTGATGGTCCTCAGCGGTGACTGTATGTGTGTGTATGTGTGTGAGTGTGTATGTGTGATTGGCTACTCCAGCCCGTAGAGGCAGAGGAAGTAACAGACCGTACTCAGACTGTACTCAAATTCTCTAACTAAACCCATAAGACTAGAAAATTGTACTCAGGCCATAATAGTGTAACCTAACCTAGACCAGTGAAAGATTTTTAGATCAAGATAAACAAATAAACTAAGAGATGGAAGACACGTATGGGATGATGATGATGAGGAGGAGGAGGAAATAAACAAGTAAGAGGAACACAAGAATGATAACTGATAGTGAGAGAGAGAAGAGGAGCTACGAGAGATGATGACCAAGTGCTACGTCTGACGATGTATGAGCGACTCCTTCTGTGGCCACGGTATTAGTTAGCTCAGGTCTGTGTGTGTGTGTGTGTGTGTTTTGCCTAGCCGTGATCATCAGTGCACGACGAGGAGGAAAAAATTAATAGGAGGTGAGAATCTATGAACTTTTATTATGAAATTGCTGCTCCTGACGATGTAAGAACTCCTGGTGGCCACAGTATCACCCAGCTCCGTTCTTGGGGAGTGTATGTATGTGTGTCTCTTGACTCGGTATTGAAAAACCTTACTCGTGATTCTTAAACTTTAAACCGTTAAAAAGAAAGGGAGGCTGCTCACTCATTCAAAACAATTCTAATGGATAACTAAAACATTTGACAGCAATGTTCGTGAGTGTGAAACAAGAGACCTGCTAGAAATTATAGCAAACAGATATGTTATGGAAAAGTTGTGAGGACTGGTAGAGACAACGAACCAGTAAACAATGTAGAAAAATTATTACTCTGTGTTGTGAATACGTAACTCTGGCTACTGACCATCAAGCCACAGTAAGACTTCACAGGACTCAGTGATGTGCCGTGGTAATGAATAACAGTGATGGATATACTAAGAGAGTCCTGCGTGTGTGTGTAACGAGGACCTGGTGAGTCACCAAGGGGGCCAAGAGGTGCTCCTGTCTCCCCTTGTCACCAGACACATGTACCAAGAATTATTTGGGTGACATATTACTGTAACTGAGCGTAGAGGAAAACTGTGTTAGTTATATATGTGGCCAGTTACTTGTGAGGACCTGGTTACTTGTGAGAGGGACCTTCTGGTTACTTTTGTCAAGTGACTCGCACAGGAGTGTGTCCCTGTTCATCCTCGTCAGCTGACTCACATGTCAGGTGCCTGAGCCCGGCCACCACCCGTGTGACGTCGCTTTGAGTGAAGAGACAAGTGAGAAGTCGTTGATAACAAGCGAACACATCATTTTGTATTATTCCTTTACTTCGGACTACTAACTGTCTGGTTATTGTGACCACGAAAACCTTTCTCCTTCTTGATATAACGATAAAACGTTTCCAATATGCAGAGTTTGTAGCGTCAACAGAGCTGCATTAGTGCGAGTGTGCAACAAATATGATAGATAACAAAGAGAGAGTAATGGAGGAGTTCAACCCTCTGACAGGACAAGGCAGTAGGGCGCCACAGTGTACTGACGCAAACAACAACACTCGACAGCGGAGAACGTCGTCGTTTACCGTAGAGAAGTACGGTCTCCGTCCTCGGTCTGTGGTGAGGAGACTACAGCTAGACCGAGGACGAGAAGGGCTGTCACAGAGAGATACAAAATCCTCGAAGTCGAGGCCGCCGCCGCTGTCCAAATACCGCAGGAAGACCGCCAACGCCCGAGAGAGACACCGCATGAAAGAGATCAACGATGCCTTTGAGACTCTCCGTCGTATCCTACCAGACTTCTGTAGTCGTCGAGCAGCGGCGGCCATGACCAAGATCACCACACTGAGGCTCGCCGTCAGCTACATCAGGGCGCTCTCACACATCCTGCAGGACGGACACCCAGGCGATATCTCCTTCTTCGATGACCTCCACTTCGAGGACGTCCCCATAAGCGGTTCTCAGCTGACCTCGATATCTGGTATGAACGGCAGTCAACCTCAGACCCACTTGGTGGAGAAATGCCTCACTATCTCACCTCTACCCTCTACCTCCTTCTCCCCCATCAGTTGCTCCCTCAGCACAAGTAGCGACCTAAGCGACCTCCTCTCCGACGACTCGTGCTGTGTGTTTGAGGACAACCTTCACGCCTTTGACGACATCCCAGCATTGCCCGAGGCCGCCGACCCCTTCTCTCTCATCCTGGCGCCTGACGGGGAGGCTCTCCTGCTGGGGTAGTGGACCAGAGGGACGAGTGTCACCACCTCCTGTCTTGCGGCCTACACCACCACCCTCCCAGGTGACGTGACGTCTCTCTCTCTCTCTCTCTCTCATCCTATAGTGCCTATATCCTATCATATCTACATCCTATATTCTTTAAATCTGTGTTTAGGAATAGATGTGATAAAAAAATTCTTGGATATATGACGCGGGAAGATTGCGAGACATTAGTTTTCCAATTGCGCAGCAAGAGATATAGTATTTTAAATTAAGAAACGATTGATTGGGAACCTAACCTAACCTATCCTAACTTACCTCAAAATTAACTTGTTCTAACTTAACCAAACCTAACTTAACCTCATCCACGGTTATAGTAGCAAGATTTGGGTTCGTTTGCGGGTTAGAATAATAGACTGGCTCTTTCACTACTTACAGCTGATGTGAACCAAGAATTCTGGTCTTATTTACAGAGAACACAAACAAACAGAATCACGCCAGCTGAAGGGATGTTAGTCCCACAGATGATCA
Organism: Homarus americanus; assembly: GCF_018991925.1. NCBI lineage: Eukaryota > Metazoa > Arthropoda > Malacostraca > Decapoda > Nephropidae > Homarus > Homarus americanus. Next base: position 1,719,611 of record NW_024756871.1, read on the forward strand.
CCAGCTGAGAGTTTACAGATCACTAGCCGAGAGTTCACAGATCACTAGCCGAGAGTTCACAGATCACTAGCCGAGAGTTCACAGATCACTAGCCGAGAGTTCACAGACCACCAGCTGAGGGAGTTCAGCGTTGATAAGATGCACATAACTCTACGGAGACGCCCCGCCCCAACCCACCCCACCCCCCACCACACCCCATTAGTGAAGTGTAGTGTATGTCCGTTGGTGGTGAAGTGTAGTGTATGTCCGTTGGTGGTGAAGTGTAGTGTTTGTCCGTTGGTGGTGAAGTGTAGTGTTTGTCCGTTGGCGAAGTGTAGTGTATGTCCGTTGGTGAAGTGTAGTGTATGTCCGTTGGTGAAGTGTAGTGTATATCCGTTGGTGAAGTGTACTGTATGTCCGTTGGTGTAGTGTAGTGTATGTCCGTTGGTGAAGTGTAGTGTATATCCGTTGGTGAAGTGTAGTGTATATCCGTTGGTGAAGTGTACTGTATGTCCGTTGGTGTAGTGTAGTGTATGTCCGTTGGTGAAGTGTAGTGTATGTCTGTTTCTTCTCTACAGTTTATTATTTAGAATATTCTAGGATATGAATTTTATCTAACTGACGTCATCTCTCCCCGTAGATTCACCCTGGAGGACTCCCGTGGATCCTGAAGGACTCTCGTGGATCCTGAAGGACTCTCGTGGATCCTGAAGGACTCTCGTGGAAACTGAAGGACTCCAGTGGACCCTGAAGGACTCTCGTGGATCCTGAAGGATCATCAAACGATTTGACCCCCATGGAACGTCATACAAACAAGCACCCTAGTCCTTCACACAGCCAACCCCCACTAAGCCTCCCGTGTGGACAAGCCCTAACAGCCTTCACTTGCTAATATCCGAAAACCTGCAAAAGACGAAAGCAAAAAGTACTCCATACTATCAGTCCCAAAGGCCCTCACCGAGACTCTACTTGCAGGTCTCTACACGGTCGTGAACCAGTGAGGTGTGTAGCTGTGAGACAATAAGGACCAATTACGCTGGCGTCAGTCCGTCTTGTGGTTCGTCTCACCAATGGTCACAAGTCATCCATCACGGACTGTGTCAGAGGGTGGGAGATCATCAACGAGTCCTGGATCAACAGGTTCTCGAGTTCTCAAATGAGTGGTGAAAAGTTTAGCGGGCGGGTACGGTAGGTCTTCTACAAGTGGCATTAACCTGGTGGCCTCGTCCTGACTCATACCACACTCGACACTGGTCAGTCTCCCGAGAACAGAGTCTTCAGCCTTATCGAGGCTTCAATAAGTGTTTTAGTCTGGTCAAATATAATAGGTATTTTAAGCGTACTTCATAGTCTGTGGTATTGGTGTCCGAGTGTGGTCAGGACTGAGGTTAAAGATCAAAGTGACGGTAATGTTGTCGTCTACAGTGAGAGGAAATAAGCTTAGTACAAACTAGTAGAGAAACTAATGCATCTTAACCCTCGAGTGTGACAGACGCTGGAATAAACAAAGCATCAGTTCCCAGTACTTTACGGTCACCATATACACGTGAAAATTACCTCTGTGTTTACGAGAAGCAATGTTACATGTGAGGATCAGGAGGCTCACCACTGTATCCAAACCAAGACTCGGTGATCCTCTTGTACACGTGAACAACAGAAAAATGTTCAAGTCCCGATAAAGATTCACCAGGTCCCTGATACATGTGAACAAAACTATCCATTAATTAACAGATATCTGGTGCTGTGAATCTGCCTCGTAGTGTCATGGCCTCTTTGTTTACGAGAGAAAACTAATACAACGTTTCCCTCCATACCAAGAAACTGAATACGCATCAGTTTTGACCAGAGGGAAAGAACATGCTTTAATGAGGTGTTTGTTCAGTGGATATATATTTATAATAGAGAATAAAATGTACATAGGACTATAGTTTATGGCAGGCAGAGTTATCAGGTGTTGCATTATGTTATACAGGAAACGTGGACAGGTGAATGACTATGACACTCGGACGGAGAAGGTAAATATGACGTAATTAACAACAAAAGTCATAGACGTGGGTCATTAACAATTAACCTCTGATAAAAAAGGAATCAAAACAACATCTTCTCGTCTGAGGGATGGCGACCACGGCCCGACACTCCATATGTTGTCAAGAACGTGTTTACCAATCCTCCCTATGTTGTATCTCTCTAGGTACCACAACCTTTTTTTTTTTAATTTCATTCATCCATTTTCAGTTTCTGTCTTTCCCTGTTCCTCATACTTTCAGATTTACCCATTAATATATCTATACAAATTATACAGTGTACATAATTTTTCACTTCTCCCATGTATTTTATTTTTAACTCACTGTCAACAAAAAAACAACAACTTTGTATTATATATTTCATTCACTGTCTTGTTCTAGTTTATTCCTAGTGACGAGGAAATAAACTTTGTGGGTTTTTTTTTCTCATTTATTCTTAACCTGTTCCTGCAGCTGCCAGAATTGATAGTGGCAGAGCAGAGAAGAGGGCTGTGTTTATGCAGAATTGATAGTGGCAGAGCAGAGAAGAGGGCGTGTTTGTGAGTGTTTGTGTTTGTGTTTATGTTTGGGTGTTTATGTTTCTCTGTTTATGCTTGTGTGTTTGTGTTTATGTGTGTGTGTGTGTGTGTGTGTGTGTTTTTACCATCAGAAGCATGTATTAGTTACCCCTTAAACCCCTGATATAACCCATAAACCCCTGATATAACCCCATAAAACCCGATATAACCCCAAAAACCCCTGATATAACTCCTTAAACCCCTGATATAACCCCTTAAACCCCTGATATAACCCCTTAAACCCCTGATATGACCTAACCTAACCCCTGATATGACCCTTAATGACCCAGGAGTGTGATTCTAGACATGTTTGAAGCTCAAGAGGATATACGGATCACGTTAAGATTAGTCCCCCGTTTATACGATTAAACAACTTAATCTAACCTACCGCTAACCTAACCTTTCCTAACACTAACCTAACCTTCTAGGTAACGTTAATGTGTTTAATTATACGGTGAAATAAGCTGGAGACTAATCTTCACGTGATTCAGATACGGATAAGAAAATGGTGAAGAGCCGCATCTACCCCACGTATGGCCATGTGTACTCTATATGACTGGTGTGGGGCCAGAGCTTAACCTAGTTGTTTGTGTTAATCTTATTTGTGACAATGTTCTTAAGTATTGAGGCATCACGTACAGTAATTAGTGCCCGCCTGAGATCATGACTTGTATATGGGGTTAGGAATGAAGTTACTAAGTGATACTCTAAAACTAACTTATACCAATTATTGTTGATAAGAAATTTCATAAAGGGTGCACAGAAAGGTAATGATTGATTGATGAGGATCGGGGACGGACGTGCTTGGGATATATACAAGGGGAAGGTAGTGGAGGCAAGTGCAACAATACAGAGCCAGGGGACTGCCGGACACCCCCCCTCCCCCACCCGCTCTGGGAGGCGAGCGCCATGTAAACAATGTCATCTCTGACCACACCCCAGAAAATGCAATGTATAAGGCAAACGCTGCAGCTGCTGAGAATAGAGAGGGGCCGGAGTCACTACCAAGATCAGAGATGTTACCTACAAAATTCTGTCTTGAAAGTCATGTACACTAATACTGACACGTTCCTTGATAAGAGAGAGGAGTTTGAAACACTACTGAAGGTACTCCAACCCGATATTGTAGTAGTTGTAGAACTGTTGTACAAGAACAAGAGAATTGACCCAGAGGAATGAGAGTTCAGTATAGACGGATATGACTCCTTTGCGAACCTTTCTCAAGCAACTTGCAAAAAATGTGTGGTTATTTATGCTAGACAAGATCTTAGAGCCAGCCAGGTGAGGGCAGGGGGACGATGGTTTTGAAGAATTAAAGTGGTATAAAATCAAACTAAAGGCGAGACACTTATTGACAGGTGTATCTACAGATCCCCAAACTGTAGCTTATTGAACCAAAGGAACTTAAGAATATTAATTGACAACGCAACGGCGCTCAACCCTAGCCACCTCCTTGTATGGGGAACTTTTATCAAGGGTGATATGACTGGAGAAATGAAACCACGCCAAATGACCTTAATAGTTCCGTTACTCTTTTCGTAGAAACTCTGAGACAATTTTCTATTCCAACATGTTTAAGACCCAAGCCACTGGACCTCATCATAACTAACGAGGAGGGTATGGTGGCCAAGCTGGAACATCTAGCTCCCGTTGCCACCAGTCACCACGTAACGATGTCCTTCAGATTTAACTGTTACTTGGCTAATGACAAAACCAGGCCATGGTTCAAATATTACAAGGGTAATTACGAGGTGATGAGGGAGAATAAAGGCGTCTTCACTGGCCTGACTCACTGAGAGATATAAGAACGCAGACACTACGCTGAATATCATAGCCAGTAAAGTGAACCATTTGATCGATAAATATATACCAAAGACCAAACCCAGTGCCTCCAGGAATACAAGGAGACCGCTACACATGAACTATGCGGCGGTAGACAAAGTTAAGAAGAAAACTCAAATTCGAGCAGGACACGAGGATGTATGTCAGATCCAGGTACCAGGCAAAGTCAGAGACTAGAAGGGCTGAAAATGAGTTCCAGGGGCGGACTGCGAGCGAGGTCAAGTCAAACCCAAGGCGTTTTACCGCTACGCAAAGTCGAAATTAAAAACGTGAGAAGGCATATCGGACCTGAGGCTTGAAGGTGGTAGTTATGCAGATTCTGACCAGAGAGGATGCGAACAATCTTCCTGCATTTGAGGACAGACGGTTTAACACAGTGCTGACTCACATTATGTTCTCAGAAGAGGGTATAAGAAATAAATTGTCAAAGCTAAAGGTTCATAAGAGTCCCTGCCCTGACATGGTGCACCCCAGAGTGCGAAGAGAGTTGTACAGCGAGCTTGTGGAGCCCCTGAAAATCCTGTTTTGTAAATGCCTGGAGGAGCAGAAGGTCCCCAGTGAATGGAAAACGGCTTATGCGAGTCCTATATTCAAGAAAGGCGATCGTTACTCCACGAACAACTATAGACCGGTGAGCCTGACCAACATAGTGTGTAAAATACCTGAGAGCATTAAAGGAGATGCCATTATGGAACATCTACTACACAACAACCTTGTAAAGGACTGCCAACACGGTCTGGACCCAAATTTTGGAACAGGGCACATATAAAAAAAATGTCAAGGCTTTCGACAGCGTACTCCATGAAAGGCTGATAATTTAACTGGAAGGGTACAGGATTCGGGAAAGTGTCCTAGCGTGGGTCGGAGATTTTCTGCATGATCGCAAGCAGTGTGCAGTGATTAATGGTACGAAATCGTTATGTGTACCCGTGACAAGTGGGGTACCACAGTGCAGTCGATTGGGCCCGTTGTTGTTTGGTTGTTTCCTAAAGGACATGCCAGAAGTTATACAGTCCTCCATACAAATGTTTGGGGACGATGAATTATTCAGGGAAATTAAAAACCAAATAGACTGCGAAGAGCTGCAGAAAGATCTCTGGGAGCTTCAAGAGTGGTCGAAGAAATGGCTGCTAAGATATCTAGACGGCTCGTCCCTCGTAACGATCTTCAAGAGTGGGGTGCTTCCCTGCCTGGAATACTGTTACCCCGTCTGGTCTCCGACATATGGGACTGTCAGTTGACTGAAAATGTCCAAAGGAGGGCCACCAGATTGGTGCCTGCACCTCGACACCTCAGTAACAGTTATCCAGAGAGATTAGAACGCCTGCAGCTGCCAGGCTTATGCTACAGACGGACAAGGGGTGACCTAACTGAGGTGTATAAACATCTCAAAGAGCATTAATCAGTCGAGTGTCCATACCTGAAGCTGGCGAACGCCAGCCCCACAAGCGGTCACAGCACAAGATTGAAGAAATCACAAGTCCAGAAAACTGTGGCCAGAGAGTGTTGTGACGGCACCGAGTGTGAGCTCTTTCAAGACCAGACTTGACCAACACTGGACCAGGTTCCAATATATCTAGGAGCCAGTGCATGCCCAGTACTTGCCAATAGTGTGTAACAGAGACGTGACCTACCGCCCAAGCGGCTAACGAGCCGATTAGTGGCAAAAAGGATAAAAGTAAAATTAATAGTATAAGTAAGAAGATGTCAACACCCGGCGAACGTCTTCTCAGTTTAGTGTTGTTGTTGTTTTGTGAAGGTCAAACAACCCTGAGGAGAAACAGTACAGCATATATCTACCTCCTAGTAACAGTACGTAGACAAAACCACCCACCCAAGAGGCTAACAAGACGAACTGACGAAAATGATAAGTGAAGTAAAGAAATGGCTAAGTTCATCTACCATTGTTAGTCTTATGTCTTTAAAGAAAACAGAGAAGGTGTGACTTTAACAAATACTAATACCTGTATGTCGTTTTTCGTTCTAATTTATTGATTATTTCAGGAAAATAGAGGCGTATAGTTTTATTGGGGTTTTTGAAAGATTAAATATCTATTTTCATATCTATTGAAATCTGTGTTTTCAAAATGAATTGCTGCGTGTTGCAGTTATGCACTTAGTAATCAGTTGAAGTATTGTTGTGTTCGTATAGAGAAACTCGTACACAAACCTAAACACAGACATACACAAGCATGAACACAAATAAACACAAATAAAAAAACATTCGTGCTCGCACACACACTCACTACTACTACTACTACTTTGCTGTCACCCGGAATCGATTATGACGATCATCCAGATATGATACAATGATAGAAGTTATTAAAGATGTCTTCGTTGGTGAGCTCTGAGGTGACTCGAGAGGCTGATACAAGACTGGCAAGGCCTTCCACAGATGTTGCACGTGTGAAGGGCTACATCTAGTGCGGGAGGGGCGGCGGCAGCGGCTTTCCGGCGCTGGCGCTTGTCCGCCTGTTTTCAGTCGGGCTAAATCAAAAGTATTGACACCTTTTCATTTGGTACTCCTCCAAGCATTACTTTGTGGCGTGATCATCTCCCAGGTGAAGGGGTCGATTTGGCACTTTTTCAGGTTTGTCTTAAGACTATCCATATACTTTTCTGCTGCCCGCCAGCGTTACGTTTACCAATCGTTAGGTGACTGTAAAGTAGCTGCTTTGACAATCTACTGTCGTCCATGCGGGTAACATGGCCAGTCCAGCGTAGGTGTTCCTGGATAATGGTAGCCCCGATGCTCCTACAGTTGGTGTCAGGAAGAATACTGTACAAGCATTTGTTCTCTTGTCTTCCCAGTGAACTCGGAGGATGGAACGTAGACTACTTTGGTGAGAGTAGGTGTTCAGGATCTCCTGTAGGTCGCGTTCAGTGTGAGCAACAAGGGTGAGGTCGTCTGCATACTGAAGTTCAGTAATGGAAGCTGCCGACACCTTTGTTCCTGTCTGGAGTCGCCTTATGTTGAAAAGACCCTTCATCCGGTACTGAATATCAACCCCGCCGGCTAAATTGGCACTGGAATGAGTTAGGAAGGCAGCAAAGTAAATGGAAGACAGTTGGTGCCAGTACACACCCTTATTTTACCCCCGTTTGGATGGGGAAGAACTCAGACTGGGTGCCGTTGTGCAGGACACTGCCGTTCATGCCAAGGACTCTGGAGGCTATTGATAATTCGTATCCACCTTGGCCGCTGTCATCCATCCTCCTCTATACTGTACTGTGACTCTTTAAACCTCGTCACGTCACTCCTGCGATATCAAACTTAGCTATGCGAGTCGTAACTGGAGTCCTGACATCTTGCATTAAAGAAAATTCACCAGTTATCTACCAAATTTTATATAATCCACCTGTACTGTGAGTTTATAAATTCCTCGTTTTTGTTTAATTCTATATAAGTTTTCTCTGAAGGAAATGAACCTTGTGGAAGACTTGTGGTTAAGTTGAATGAACGAAGGAAACAGGATAATGTTTGTGTATATTCAGGTTTTACCGAACACTTTTTGTTAAGATCCATCAAGTATTAAAAATTACCGGCGTGAAAATATTTAACTGGAAATGTTGTGGCTAATAGACAGTCCCCAAAAAGAATATTATTAGCCATGGGATCGATGGTGTTTCGAGGCTTTCCCGACAATGTTAACTCGACCTGTTTCTGAATGGTTGGTAGTTGTACATCCGCGACCATAGAGCATGAATGAGTATATACGCTCTCGAAGATGTGAATCATCCGAGGCTTCAGATCATATATTACATAATTCAGAGTGGATGTCGTAAATAGATACAAACGCTATGCCTATGCCTGTCTTCATAATATAGGTGGACGAGGGGTTATGTTGGCAGCAATTCCCTCTATTTGAAACCTGATCTTATGTCGACCGATACATTACCTGTATATATTGCTGGAGCTGTTCACTCAAACATCAAGTACTATTTGCTCAGTCACTTCATAAATCAGACATATCGTGAACAACATGAATTGGTTTATTGTGAAACTCGGTATGAATGAAACTCCGTTGGTACAGCGAAGTAATGGTGAAATGTCCGCGTTGACGTCATGATGATCCGAACCATTTCCATTTAAAGTACTTGCGTGTTATTGTAAACATCAGTCAGTGGCTTGTTTACACATCCCTTGCTTCTACCCAGCACGATACATACATTAATATAGCTTAATGGATTTTTTGTTACATAGAAGTATTTAGTTGGCCATACAAGGGCGACAACCCTCTCTGAATCATACCACCATCTCTAGCTGGTGTTGATATGGCGAGCAGGTGTACCGTTCAACTTATGATGCACTAAGGATCATATTAAAGTATTTTGTCAAGTGTTTCATATTGGAGCGACGGAAATTCTAACAATACTTTTGGGGGAACTTTACCTGTGTTAATAAATCATTTAACAGTGGTGCACTACACGGCACCTAGTACACGGGGGTACACTACACGGTACCTATTACACGGGGGCACACTACACGGCACCTAGTACACGGGGGCACACTACACGGCACCTAGTACACGGGGGTACACTACACGGCACCTAGTACACGGGGGCACACTACACGGCACCTAGTACACGGGGGTACACTACACGGCACCTAGTACACGGGGGCACACTACACGGCACCTAGTACACGGGGGTACACTACACGGCACCTAACTTTGCGATAACTTGCTGAGGTAAACTAAAGTAAACCAAGTACACTAGACATATAAGCCCATACCTGTACACAAAAGGAGTTTTGTGTCAGCTGGCAATATACCTTAGCACCCGTCAGCGTGAAATAGATATCTCTTGGTCAGCCGTCAGCAACAATATCCATTATCCGTCAGCACGTAGTAGTCACCAGCAGCAGTATCGATCAACCAACAACACCCAGCATTAGACAGTACCAGTCAGCCGGCAGAGGCGTCAGATACTAACTCAGACAGGTTCAGGCGTCAGGGTGGCGTGTCACGTGTGTCAACTCAAACTTAATCTCTGTGCGAGTCTTGGAGACGTGAGACTAAAGGCCTCGACTCCTCTATACTGAACCAAACTAAAGCCTCTACTCCCCCATACTGAACCAAACTAAGGCTTCTACTCCCCCATACTGAACCAAACTAAGGCTTCTACTCCCCCATACTGAACCAAACTAAGGCTTCTACTCCCCCATACTGAACCAAACTAAGGCCTCTACTCCCCCATACTGAACCAAACTAAGGCTTCTACTCCCCCATACTGAACCAAACTAAGGCTTCTACTCCCCCATACTGAACCAAACTGAAGCCTTGACTCCCCCATACTGAACCAAACTGAAGCCTCTACTCCCCCACACTGAACCAAACTGAAGCCTCTACTCCCCCATACTGAACCAAACTGAAGCCTCTACTCCCCCACACTGAACCAAACTGAAGCCTCTACTCCCCCATACTGAACCATCATCCATCACAACCTCACTTTACTGACAACATTATTACTGGACCACCAACCACAAAATAATAACCTTCAGTAACAAAAAGTAAAACAATAAACATTAATTACTTAAGACCGTCGAGTAAATTGTCCACTGCTCGAGGCCTGATGCAGTAGGGGCGGCATCAATGAGCGGGGGTTATTTAACGAGGTGTTTGGACTATCGATTGGTTGTTATGTTTGTTTGTTGTATGACAATAGACGAAGCAGTGATGATAAAACTTTTATATACAGTAATTGTTTTATGGGAAGTTCACTACCAAGTTTATTTTCTTCAGCATCTTAACCTAGATGTTTGTTTTGTGAAGATAAGACTCCCTAGCAGGAAATTAATCACTAAACAGAAGTACTGTACTACAAGTGAGGCAGTACTGTGTAGGTATACAACAATAGTAAACAGTGAGACAATCCGAATAAGGTTAGACGACAAAGCCATCAGATACTTGTACACTCGTACATACACAGTGTAGGTATACAAACAGTGTTAGTCAAACAACATACCTAGACAGTTTAGGTACACAAACAATGGTAAACAGTAAGTTTAACAAACAAGGATAAACCAAGAAAAACATTAACATCGCCTTATCTCCACCAACATATGCGTGTAAACGTGTAATATGGGAGGGGCAGTACATTCGGATAGTAAATACTCCAACTCTTATCGTTTTCTCTGGTTACATTTTTACAAATTCAAAAATTATCAAGTAAAAATGTTAATAAAATTAACCATAACCTTTAACCTTTATGGTAAATTCCTTTAACTATTTAGTGGAATGAGCTCTCAGAACCTTCTAAGATTTTACTGTACAGATGCTGGATGAACAGAAGATCCTCAGTGGCTGGAAATTATCATTAATGAGTCTTATATTAAATAAGGGTGATGGTCACTACTCTACTGTACTTTATCCTCATCGTCACGGGTCGCTCGGTCACGTCTATGGTATACACTGTTGGTAAGTACTGAGCATGTACTGGCTCTCTGTTACACACTGTCGGCAAGTACTAAGAATGTACTGGTCCTTTTACAATGTTGTCAATATACAAACAACTAGGATAAGCTCTGGCCCCACATAAGTCATATAGAGTACACATGGTCATACGTGGGGTAGATGCGGGTCTTCACCATTTTCTTATCCGTATCTGAATCACGTGAAGATTAGTCTCCAGCTTATTTCACCTTATATTAAACACTCTAACGTTATCTAGAAGGTTAGGTTAGTGTTAGATCAAGAGAGGTTAGGTTAGATTAAGGTGTTTAATCGTAATGGGAAAATAAGCGGGGACACACACACACACACACACACACACACACACACACACACACACACACACACACACACACACGTGGGCAGAGATTCAAGCACACAAGCTGAGTTTTATCTACAGTAAGTAAGAACAAAGTCATCAGGTGGACAGATACACAAGCTTTTGATCGTGGTGGCCACTGACTGTGTGTCATCCATGTTTATAATGACCACTCACAGGGAAGGTCATATAACACCACAATCATCAACAAACAAACAACTACATAAAAAACGGTTATCAGTCAATATCAACCAAAAGACATCAATGTGTCCTTCACACTTCTCACAGAGTTGCTTTCATATTAAAATCATAAAATATAAAAGTATTATTCATAGACTGATGCTGCGTCAGGTCAGGATACAAGGTGTACACAGTCCATCTACAGCAGTGTATGTCATAATGTACTCCTCAGACAAGTCATGTACAGTGCTACAGCTTACATAAAAAAATTCTATATCAGCAATATTGGCAAGTACAGCAACACACAACAATCACTAAACACAAAATTGTGGTAAAATGCAACTATGGGGTTCAACACACTAAAAACATTAAAAGTCAACACACTATGCCAAAGCGTGTCAACTATATTACATATGGAACACAAGTCAGAAGAGATTATTTTGATTTTTGCCCAACAGTCAGTATATCTGACAATGACTGAGTGGGCGAATATCATCGACTCGTCCAGGTCTTTACAGGAGACTCAACCTTAAACATACATCTCAGCAGACCTATTAAGTTTCAAGTACCTTATCTCCTGTACAGTTCAAAAGTGTGTTTCCGGAGTTTCTGAAGGAGGCACAGTGGACCTCAGTGGTGTAGCTTCAGTGGGTGTCAGATCCTCGGGTTGGTCTCTCTCTTCACTAGCCTGGCCGTCACCCACAAAGGCGGGGGGAATCATGGGATCAGTTTCATCATAGGTGTCGATTGATGATCTATCTCTCTCCCTCTCAGCTAGTGAATCAGTGTGCTCCTGGGGGCTGGGTGGTGCTGGGTGGTGCTCCTTGGGGTTAGGTGGTGTTGGGAGATGCTCCTGGGGGCTAGATGGTGTTGAATGGTTCTCCTGGGGGCTTGGTGGTACTGATTGGGAGCCGTTGGTCCTCACCACGGTGTCCATGGCTATGATGTCCTCAGTGTAGTTTTTGGCGTCTACCTTCACTGCACACAACCTGCAGGGGAAGGTGAAACACTATATGACTCATGCTCTTCAGACTGAGGTGGCCACATTTTATTATCTTATGATAGTAAGTTCATATATGAGCCAAAGTCACAAACTAAAGTGGGAATAAAACTGCTTGACTTTTGAATCTGAACAATACAATAAAAATACTTCAAGAATTAATTTCCAAAACATGATATACTTTACTTTCACTTTGCCCATCAGTAACAACTCCCAATACATAAACTGGTCCACCAAACTGTCATGTGCTGTACAAATATAATAATAATCATAATGGTTGCCCCTCGTGTACGAGGATGGCCGGCCCTATAGGGTCACCCTGAGTTAACGAGTTGCATGACCAAGTGTCAAGGAATAGTCCCAGAAGACCGGACTACTCGCCAACTCCACTGGCTAACTATTACCCCGGAACACAATCCACAAATCGATTAACATCCAGGTTTCCAATTACTGCTGGGTAGACAGAGGCCAATGGCGTAAAGAAACTTGCCCATAGTTTCACCCTGCCCGGGAATCGAACCCGGGTCCACTCGCCTGCTGACCATTACACCACAGGTCGCCATGGTGTACAACTAACCATAGAAGAATGACATAGGGCGCCTTAGAGTACTGTGTCAGCCACCGTCTCCCCCCACAGTGACCATCTATAGTCGTATAACAAGTTGCACAATGTTTAATGCATCTTGGAAATGATCTCTTTAAGGGCAACTAATCCAATAATAGACAACAGGGAGAAACATGGCTTATTAAGGAACACACTGGTACTAATTTAGGATGAAAAATGGCAGCCTTCTACAACACACACACACATTAAACAACTCACTGTTCACTAGGTCTGAGGGAGCTCACATCACTCGTCCTCTTCCCCGACGTGGTACTCATGGTAGGGCGACTCGTAGACATAACAGAACCTGGTGAATGTTGTTCTCTCCTCACCATCCTACACCATTGTTCCTTGATCTGCAAGTCACCCATCAACACTATTAGCATTAGTTATCGTGGTAATAGTGTAGTGAAGATGTAGACCTTATGTCACTTAATATGTGTGAATATATCGGTATCATGTGTCACCCTCTCCTGTGATACACTCTCTTATTTTTTTCTATTTTCTTTCTCATTTTTTTTTATCATCGTCCCTTATGTCCTTATATTTTCATTCCATTTTGCTCTGTCTGTTTACATTGTTTGTATACCTGCATTGTATACCTGTATTGTTTACATACATCTTGAATCAATGTAAACTTGTGTGGAGATTTTACTGAATATCTATCTATCTATCTATCTATCAATTTGTCTATCCATCTATCCATCCATCTATCTATCTATCTATCTATCCATCTATCCATCATTCTATCTACACTACCACAACCATCTCCACCACACTACCACTTTTTTCTACACATAATTCGTGTTGTTCAGCCTGTGTTAGGTTAGGTTAGGTTAGGTTAGGTTAGGTTAGGTTAGGTTAGGTTAGGTTAGAATCTGACCTTCTTAAGAGTGTTCTTCTTGCACACAAACACCAGGAAGATGGTGACGCCTTGCAGTGCATTGATGATGTCTGTCAGGATCCTGTCAATATGAAGAGTGAGTGAGTATTATAATATATACAGGCAGTGTCTGCTTAACATACATCCACTTAACATACATCCACTTAACATACATCCACTTAACATACATCCACTTAACATACATCCACTTAACATACATCCACTTAACATACATCCACTTAACATACATCCACTTAACATACGTCCACTTAACATACATCCACTTAACATACATCCACTTAACATACATCCACTTAACATACATCCACTTAACATACATCCACTTAACATTCATCCACTTAACATACATCCACTTAACATACATCCACTTAACATACATCCACTTAACATACATCCACTTAACATACATCCACTTAACATACATCTGGTGGCAACACCCTGTGAGATCTCCAAAGTGTTTGTAGCCACTTTTTTCAGATCGGGTATCGGCAAATCCAGCCTCCTTTCAGGGATGTTTTGCAGGGTACAAAGAGGCCAAATTCACAAGTCCCATTCGTGTAATAATGTTATATTTGTAGACTTAACATCAACGATTTTCATGCCCGACCCGCCACCCCTCCCCTGACCCGACTTTTATTCAGTAGTCTGGTAATATATTTCACGAGGAGCTTCCCTAGTGTGTTACAGACAGAAACATACATTTGGGTATTATTATATAAGATTAAAAATTTGATGCTTATGTTCAGCATAATCAGATGCATCCCTTCTGTATTGGGTCATGATAGTAGTAAAAGGACACAATATTTAGAGACTCCAGGTCATCCCTAGATCAGGTGAAGGCTTCGGATTCACGAGTCAGTACTCCCGGGGTTCGCACCTCATGGAGAGGATGGATTGACACTGACTGTACAGTATAAAGTGTTTATAAAACAAAATTCACTGTGTGTAATAACACCTTAGCGTTATATAAACAGCACCCCAATATTCACACATACACACACACACACATACTGTATGTATATATGTATATGTATATATATATATATTTATATATATATATATTTATATATATACATATATATATATATATATATATATATATATATATATATATATATATATATATATATATATATATATATATATATATATATATATATATATATATATATATATATATATATATACACACAGTATGCGTACACATAAAAATTTTCATGAACTGTTTACCTCAGCACCTCCTTCTCAGGAAGTGCTTAGGAAGCACAACACCGGAGCGAGCCAGTTAGCTACAACAAATCAGGCCTGAGCTATCAAATTTCGCCAAGGGTCTAACTTTCATGAGGTCAGTGTATCTAGACAGTGTGGCTACCGGGTTGCTAACAGCTCTCTTCTGAGGTGACACTTCCTGGGTGACACATGCTTAAGAGGAAGTGACACTTCGTGAGACAGATAGCTTGCAACCACTGAACAGGGAAGCGTACCACTTAACTAAAGGTACTGTAGCCTCCAAGTGGTACCCAGACTCTCCCCTGGATAAGATTTAGAAAATATCCTCTCAGATCTTGTCACTGCACACAGTGTGAAAGAAATAAACCACAGAACAGACTAACAAGTGTTTACCTCAAGGACCTGCCACTTAAGAGTTGCAGAACTTACCGACATCAATTATGTTATAAAAGGACACTATAACTTGTGGACATATGATTTATGAGTGAGTGGTGAGTGACGTATGAGTGAGCGATGAGTAACGTATGAGTGAGTGGTGAGTGACGTATGAGTGAGTGGTGAGTGACGTATGAGTGAGCGATGAGTAACGTATGAGTGAGTGGTGAGTGACGTATGAGTGAGTGGTGAGTGACGTATGAATGAGTGGTGAGTGACGTATGAGTGAGTGGTGAGTAACGTATGAGTGAGTAGTGAGTAACATACCATGCCCAACAGGATCCCTCTTGCCAGGAGATAACCTCAGCGAGCCAGGCCACCCCCATCACCAGGAACAACTTGACGTAGAGCCACATCCTGTCAACACCAAAAGATGTCACAATATAACATAATATACATAAACATTCATACATTTACACTGAAACAACTTATACAGTCATACATAAACAGATGACATTATGAAGTCTAGAAGTAATTAATGGACATGAGAAGCGTGTAGCGCAGTCCAGAGGTGCTTCATGGGGACGACAGCGGTGAAATCCTAGGATGGTAAACACAAACTATCAAATACTACACAAATAAGGGATCATATATCTAAAGTTAGGTTAGATTAGGTTAGGTTAGGTTAGATTAGGTTAGGTTAGATTAGGTGATCCCAAGAAGGAAAGGAAGAGAGGGTAAGAGATAAGGGTGAAGGGAGGAAGACAGAACACACACTCACCTCTCACGGTTCTGTTCGCGGGTTCGCTGAAGGATGGGGTCGTTCTGGGACCGGATGAGGATAAAGGCCACCCCGATGAAGAAGAGGGCGTTGGCCACCGTCAGCGCCAACACCCACCCGTAGAAGTACAGCCACATTGACGCGTTGTCTGAAGAGGTTACACGGACACGAAATAAGCTGTAATATACTGTAGTACACACACAGTACATACACAAAATGTTACATGGACAAAACTGGTCATGTTATATTGTTACTGAATTTTAATGAGCACACAAACCTTAATGCACACACAAACCATGCCGTACACACAAACCATGCCGTACACACAAACCATGCCGTACACACAAACCATGCCGTACACACACAGACCTTATCTTTGAGGAGTAGTCAAAATCCCACATCATAATATAATATAAATAATAGACTATGATGTTATATAATCATAAGGTCAGATCAAGAGCCTTCTCATCTCTTTGATCTTTGACCTGATATAACAAGGTCACTCACTGAGCTGTGTGGATGAACACTAACAAAGAATAAAAGTCCTGTGTTGGCATTTGTGTCAAGTGACTCCTGACTGAAGATCTCACACACGCACACATACAAACTGATTACAATACTCTCCTATTCTCTGCTGTAGACACGTACGATAATTTTTAAACCAGCAGGTGCCACTAAAGTTGGGTCTGATGACGCTGTGGGTGTCAGGGAGTGTCTCCATGATGAGGGCCAGGAGGGCAAGGAGGAAGGAGCTGCCCCATGCGTACAGGGAGTACATCCTGAAGCGTCGTCTCGCCCACTCCCCTCCCTCAGTCACCGTCCGCATGGCCCTACAAGACACCGTGGGGTAGACGGTTCATTTAGACTTTTTTTTTAGATATTTATTAATTTATTTAAATATTTAGTAAAATTATTTGTCACATTGGCCCAACACGTATACATAGATTGCCTAAATATGCATACAATGTAAATAAACAGTGCAGGTATACAAACAATGAGTCGTTATACCAAGGATAACTCAAGAAAGCCTTTATTAGGTTATTGCCAAGACCCATCTCGTAATAACATCAACAACTACTTTAGGACTCAAACCCATTTTTGTTTGTCGTTTAATGTGGATTTGGTGATGAAAATCTTATTGTTAACCCCACGAGACAACTTTGAAGACTCACACACGAACACACACACAGGATGCTTGCAACACGTTACCCGCCTCTATCACAACACCACACACAGTTATCATGAGTAGCTCCCAAGACTGAGGCAACAGGTAGGAAGGTGGAGTAATGTGAAGCTTACTGTACAGTCTTTGGTGAAATGTATGTGGGAGTAATGGAAGTGTTTAGGGTTTATTAAGTCAACGAATAATGTTTGTTTGTTTTTCATTAATGTTTATTACATCATCACCATTATTATTATTTACTTGATATCACAAGAAGCAATAACATTCAACGAACTCCCGATTAAATTCGTTGTGCCTGACGCCCGACACTCATTGCTACTCATATCTAATCTTCCATGACATCATATACCCTGGAAGTACCACCTGATAGCCTTAATTCACTCTCCAAACGACTGTGTATAAATATATTAAGCAGTCTGCTCCGATGTTTTATATTATATTGTATTTTCGGTTCAGAATTAAAAGGAGTCATTATTTTTTTTTTTTGCTTATCACCGTATCACATTTCCTCTGTTAATTACTTCCTTCGTCACTCACACCACGTAATATCACTTCCTACTTCATTATCACCCACTATCACCACCTCCTGCGTCACTCACACCTTGCATCACCACCTCCTGCGTCACTCACACCTTGCATCACCACCCCGTGACACTCACATCTTGTATCACTCCCGTAAAATAAGTCGCGTCCCCAATATATGGGAAAATGTGATCTGATTACGAAATATCAGGTCAATTGAATACCTGCATTGTTTATATACATGCTGAGTAGAATACATATATTGTCTACAGTATATACATGGTGAATTGTATACATGCATTATCTATGTACATACATGCTGAATTGTATACCTGCATTGTCTATATACATGCTGAATTAATATTAACTTGTATTAGGATTTAACTGAATGAAACTGAACTAATGTGAATATTTTCTCACGGATATTTACCAACAAGACAACGAGTAAGAGAGGTTCCCACAAGCTGTCTTCACTTACTGGAACCCATAAAGTTGTAAACGATCCCTCATAATGTAAACACACACACACACTGTAAAAACACACATGCACTCATACACACACACAATGATGACAGTAAACAGTTGCCGCTAGAGGGAGTATCCTGTGAGTTTGTTTACATAATCTCAAGAACTCCTGTGTGTGTGTGTGTGTGTGTGTGTGTGTACATTTTACTAAGTTGTCTGAGGAACTTTATCACATAACGTCTCTAACTTACTTCAAGGTCCTCCAGATGTCGAAGCACATGACGTTGAGCCAGAAGAAGGCAGCCAGGAAGGACCAGAGAAGCACCGTAGCTGTAGAGAGACGAGAGATGAAGCACCAGTGAAGTAAATGTGAAGCACAGACGTGAGATAGGGGTAAAAATAACGTGTCATAAGTGAAACACAGATGAAGCACGTGCGTCAAAAGTGAAGCACAAGTGTCACAAGTGAAGCGTCGGCAACACCTGGGAGGTTTTAAGACAAACAAAAACATTGAAAGTAATTGGTCAACTGAGTCTCAGTCCCAATAGGCCCCAGTTCCAATAGGTCCCAGTTCTAATAGGCCCCAGTTCTAATAGGCCCCATTCTACCAGGTCATTTTAGCCATCATATCCAGAACCTAATTCTTATAGACTCCTAATGGTTGGGTTGGGTTGGGTTATACAGTATAATAGATAAACAATAGAAGACATTGACATAATTATTCGTTTTCATTGTGTTCTCTGGAGCTGTGTTGGGGTCGGTTACACTCCCGAACGTATTATAGCGGCCATGATGACCTTAAGCGATGTAAACAAACTCTCCTTCGCAGATCTTTGTATGGATACTATTACACTGGTCTACAAAAAAATATTTTTTTTTCTGGCATGAAACCTTTTAACTGTTTTTTTTACTAACTTTAAGGTGCTGAATCCAAATCTGATCTCAGATTTGCTCCGTCACGTAACGTGCCAGAATTTACTGAGCTACCAGAGATTGAGGATATAGACCGGAATTCACCTGTTTCTACTGATGAAGATGAAGAGACTGATATTTTCAAGCCATCTGGTGAAGATTGTGAAAAGCCAACGTTGTTTACTCAGTCAGAATTGAATGATCTGGTCAGAGATCTAAATTTGCCAAAACCGTCTGCTGAATTGTTAGCTTCCAGGCTTCAAGAGAAACGACTCTTAAAACCTGGCACGAGTGTCTCCTTTTATCGCAACAGAGAAGAGCAACTGCGGCAGTACTTTCATTCATATGACCAGCTTGTTTTTTGTAATGATGTAGAAGGACTTCTTCTCTCCATGGGACTACCAGCATATGATAGTAAGGATTGGAGACTTTTTATTGACAGTTCTAAAAGGAGCTTGAAATGTGTTCTTCTTCATAACGGAAACAAGTATGGTTCAATTCCAATCGGACATTCTGTACAAATTAAAGAAGAGTATGAAAACATTAAGACTGTTCTAGAGAGGTTGCAATACCATGCTCATGAATGGTTAATTTGTGTGGACTTGAAAATGGTAAACTTTCTATTGGGCCAGCAAGGAGGGTACACAAAATACCCCTGTTTTCTGTGCTACTGGGACAGCAGGGCTACAGCAGACCATTGGGTGAAAAAGAATTGGCCACCAAGACATAGTTTGACGCCTGGTGACAAGAATATCATTAACGATCCTCTGGTTGACAGGAAAAACATTGTCCTTCCTCCTCTGCACATAAAACTTGGTATCATGAAGCAATTCGTCAAGGCTCTTGATCATAGTGGAGAGTGTTTCAGATATATATGCTCAACCTTTCCAAGTCTTAGCGACGAGAAGAAAAAGGCAGGGATTTTTGATGGACCTCAAATAAGAACACTACTCAGAGATCCACACTTCCTTGCAACAATGACTGAGGCACAGGCAAGAACTTGGAATGCTTTCTCTAATGTGGTGCGGAACTTCTTAGGGAACAAGAAAGCGGACAACTATCAAGAAATTGTGGAAGAGCTGCTCTTGAGTTTACAAGCACTTGGATGCAGAATGAGTATCAAGGTTCACTACTTACACAGTCACTTGGACGAGTTTCCAGAAAATCTGGGAGAAGTGAGCGAGGAGCAAGGGGAGCGCTTTCATCAAGACATTAAAGTAGTGGAAGAACGTTACCAAGGTCGATGGGACTCGAACATGATGGCGGACTACTGCTGGAGTTTGATGAGAGACATTCCAGAAGCTGTACATAAGAGATCGGCCAAAAAGAGGAAGTTTATGTAACTGTAACTTGATCTTAATACTTGCACTATTTCTACCGTACATTAATTGCTTTTTTTCACCCTTCAATGTTACATTTAAATATTATATGTGCATTAACTTTCCAATTTGATATTAACAATTTTTGGTTATAGAAAAATACAAATTATAATGCTGAAAAAATTTATGTATACATGTTTAAACCGTCAATTTTGATCCAAAAGTTTACGTTTCCCAGCAAAAGTGCAATATGGTATATCTCAAAAACCTGATGTGATAGACAAAAACCAAAGTCATATTTGGATTCTGCACCCCAAATTTACTTAAAATCCGTTTAAAAACCTTGTGCCAGAAAAATTGTGTTGACCGGTGTTATTACTATTATTACTGTTATTATTATTATTATTATTATTATTATTATTATTATTATTATTATTATCATTATTATTATTATTATTATTATTATTATTATTATTATTATTATTATTATTATTATTATTATTATTATTATTGCAGATGTAGTCAACACAGGTGGTAATAGCGTAAGTCTTCTTCTAGAGTTTCTGATAACGGAGGTTCTTGGAGGAGGATGCAACATGTACACAGGAAATCCTTTGTATATATGATGGAATGTTAGAGTGAGTCGAGGAGGTAGCGACTCTGTGGGAGTTCATATACACATACATACATACATACATAGCTACATACATACATGAGACAAAATGTGTATATTTAAGCACAATTAAAAAAAAATCAGGTCCTACATACCCAAGATATGGGCCATAGCATTCACAAATCACACAAACACAACCCACAAATACAACCCACAAACACAACCCACAAATACAACCCACAAACACAACCCACAAACACAACCCACAAACACAACCCACTAGCACAGTGAGCACCATGGCGTGACCGAGTGAAAACCAGTAAACGCCACCAACAGGTCACGTCTTAAATGATATAGTTTTTAGTGTGTAGGAATTAGTCAGTATTCTCAAATAAAAAAAAATCACCTTTTATATTAAAATTTTTAACTTTGGACTCCTAGAATCTCGTAAATTAATCTTGTCCCGCAACTGAGGATAGGAGTAAACAGTAACATTGTTGCAACAGTTACAGGTAATGGTTGACATACGATGCTCGGAAAATCCAAGCTATGAGCAACGAAAAGAAATTGTTGTGTTGTTCAGACCTATAGTTGTGCAGACCGACGGATGCATGTTGCCGTCCGCCAAGTATACGATGGGCATCAGGATGTAGGCAAGGAACAGCGCCGACACCAGGGACATGAGGCACTTGCTGTGTAACTTTTTCCGTAGTTCTGGCACACTGGCATATGACACAAGGGTCACGAGGAGGAACACACATGACACCAGCGTGAAACTCGGGTACACATATTTCCTGGCTATTGTTCTACACGTCATCAGCTCTTCGACGTTGTCTTCGAAGCAGATCAGCCCATAAGTGGAGGCTGACCCATCTACACCAAGAAACTTTTCCACACAGTAGCGGTCAGGGGGATATGGTTTGGGGAAGCCAGAAAATTTTAAAAATCCGTTACTCAACAAGAATATTTCTTCTTCTGGGTCATCAACTCCAGTTTGAAAGAAGTTCCCACAAAGTGGAAATCCATGAACAACTCTTAAATCAGCAGCAGGAGGTACATTAAGGGTCAAGTTATCAGGGTTATAAAATGAAGGTTTCCACAACTCATTGTCACTTGTGGCAGGAACACAATTAACTCCATCAATTAACTCATTTTCTGGACAACACTTGCGCACGCAGGTGGCGTCCCTACACTGTTGGTGGTGGCTGGCGACGAGGTCCTCATAACAGAGTCTGACAAAGTAGTCATCTTTCCCTGCTTCCACACCCACGCAGTAATCTTGCCGCTGCTCTGAACCTTGTGAGTTGGGTGGCGACCACACTAAAGACGCTTCACCTGACGAGTATGTGAGATACGACCCATCAGTGTTCAGTTGTAGAATCATCAGCTCCTCAAAATCCTCACACGTCACATTATTAATATCTCCATCTCCCTCGACCAACCACTTAATAAGCACTCCGTCCACCATGACGGGTGGTGTGAAGACATGGTTGGTTGTGGCGGTGCAAAAGTTGTCGGCCCCGAGGGAGAGGCCTCGGGCACAGCACCGAGGTACCTTTGGGGGTGAGAGGCACACGTGAGCCTCCCAGGAGTTTGGTTCCCCTCCTTCATGCAGCGTGTGCTCGATACAATACTGATGATATTGATGTTGTTGCCAGTACAAGTTCCCAGAGTCTAGGAGGGAGAACTGGTCCAGTGACTCACGAGTAGAGTCGAGCACAACAAATGAGTGACCCGGGGGACACTGGGGCTCCCCGACCTTCACACTACCAAATTCATTGGTTTTGACGACAACAACGCCCCCTGCCTCAAGGTCCTGCACCACCACACTGGTTGTAGTGTCTGTACACTGTGACCCATCCCACACTTGGTCCCCCAAACACCAACATTTTTGCAGCGTTGCATTATATAACAGAGAGTTATACACCACACTGTCTGCTGAAGCGATGTGTTTATTGGTTCTTTTTGTTGAGTAGTTATAAAGTAGTGGTGTGTACTCGTACTCAACGAAGTCCTTGGCCCCAACACCTGAGGCTGTTGTCAACACCAGGGTCACCACCACTACAGTCAAGACCACCTTCACTGTCATGTCTGTGTTGCTGCTCACTTCCTTAACCACAAGTGAGGCTTAATGATAAAACTCAGACATTGAATCAATCACTAAAGTAAGTAGCAATATGTGAAGAATCCCTTAACAAAGTTTACACACAACAAGACGTCACGTGACGGTCTCAGCGCAGCACAACTGTCTCACTCAACACTCACTCTCACGATCTTCAACGTAAGTTTCACAGAAAGTTAAACATTACAATACGAATGTCAATCTCAGGTCGGCTACAGAAATATGAAGCAGACAGACGCGAGAGTCACAGGAGGAGGTGTGGACGTCTTAAACACACAACCGGCGAGACACAGGAAGGTGTACAAAGGAGCGCTGCGCAACACACATTCTCACACCAGCCAAATTGTGTATACTGAGAGAGGCGCCTCACCCGCTAGACTATACTCCACCTACCTGCCTTCCTTGTGCCCTTCTTATCGCCAGAGATAACAAGACAACACGTTAAGTTATCAGGTAATATTGCAGAGGGAGGGGGGGTTGGAGGGGATGAAAGTGGTGTGTGGCTAGCTGTTGTGGAGGTAGATTCGAATACACACACACACACACACACACACACACACACACACACACACACACACACACACACACACACACACACACACACACACACACACACACACACACACCATTTTGAGAGCGAATATAATCTAGTCTCTCCTAACACCTTCCCAAAACCTTTGTTTGTCTTCACTCCTGTTCATGTATCGCACCTCAAGACATTTTAATTAAGAGGACGACAAACAAGATGAGCTTTATTATGGCCACTTGCGGTACTCCACTTGGAACCTTCTATAACTAAGGTGAAGATGGCCACTTGCGGTACTCCTTGGAACCTTCTATAACTAAGGTGAATGGCCACTTGCGGTACTCCACTTGGAACCTTCTATAACTAAGGTGAAGATGGCCGCTTGCAGGCCTCACTTGAGACCTTCTATAAACTAAGGTGAAGATGGCCACTTGCAGTGCCTCCACTTGGAACCTTCTATAACTAAGGTGAAGGTGGCCACTTGCAGTACTCCACTTGGGACAGCCTTCTATAACTAAGGTGAAGATGGCCACTTGCGTGCCTCACTTGGAACCTTCTAACTAAAATTGAAGATGGCCACTTGCGGTACTCACTTGGAGCCTTCTATAACTAAGGTGAAGATAGCCTTACGGTACTCACTTGGAACCTTCTATAACTAAGGTGAAGGTGGCCACTTGCGGTACTCACTTGGAACCTTCTATAACTAAGGTAGGAATAGCCCTTGCGGTACTCCTCTTGAACCTTCTATAACTAAGGTGAAGATGGCCACTTGCGGGTACTCCTCTTGGAACCTTCTATAACTAAGGTGAAGATGGCCACTTGCGGTACTCCTCTTGGAACCGCCCATAACTAAGGTGAAGATGGCCCTTGCGGTACTCCTCTTGGAACCTTCTATAACTAAGGTGAAGATGGCCACTTGCGGTACTCCTCTTGGAACCTTCTATAACTAAGGTGAAGATGGCCACTTG
Source organism: Homarus americanus (assembly GCF_018991925.1). Taxonomy (NCBI): domain Eukaryota; kingdom Metazoa; phylum Arthropoda; class Malacostraca; order Decapoda; family Nephropidae; genus Homarus; species Homarus americanus. The sequence goes on from NW_024756871.1 coordinate 1,744,488, forward strand.
CGGTACTCCTCTTGGAACCTCCTAACTAAGGTGAAGATGGCCACTTGCGGTACTCCTCTTGGAACCTTCTATAACTAAAGGTGAATGGCCACTTGCGGTACTCCTCTTGGAGACCTTCTATAACTAAGGTGAAGATGGCCACTTGCGGTACTCCTCTTGGAACCTTCTATAACTAAGGTGAAGATGGCCGCACGGTACTCCTCTTGGAACCTTCTATAACTAAGGTGAAGATGGCCCTTGCGTGCTCACTTGAGCCTTCTAACTAAAGGTGAATGGCCCTTGCGGTACTCCATGGAGCCTTCTATAACTAAGGTGAAAGATGCGGTACTCCTCTTGGAACCTTTATAACTAAGGTGAAGATGGCCGCACGGTACTCCACTTGGAACCTTCTATAACTAAGGTGAAGATGGCCACTTGCGGTACTCCTTGGAACCTTCTAACTAAGGTGAATGGCCACTTGCGGTACTCCTTGGAACCTTCTATAACTAAGGTGAAGATGGCCACTTGCGGTACTCACTTGGAACATCTATAACTAAGGTGAAGATGGCCCACTTGCGGTACTCACTTGGAACCTTCTATAACTAAGGTGAAGATGGCCTTGCGGTACTCACTTGGAGACAACCTTCTATAGGGTGAAGATGGCCACTTGCAGTACTCCACCCGGAACCTTCTATAACAAAATTGAAGATGGCCACTTGCATTTTCCACTTGGAACAGCCTTCTATAACTAAGGTGAAGGTGGCCACTTGCAGTACTCACTTGGAACCTTCTGCTAAGGTGAAGATGGCCACTTGCGGTACTCCTCTTGGGCCTTCTATAACTAGGTGAAGATAGCCCTTGCATTTTCCTCTTGGAACCTTCTATAACTAAGGTGAAGATGGCCACTTGCGGTACTCCTCTTGGAACCTTCTATAACTAAAGGTGAAGATGGCCACTTGCGGTACTCCTCTTGGAACCTTCTATAACTAAGGTGAAGATGGCCACTTGCGAGGTACTCCTCTTGGAACCTTCTATAACTAAGGTAGAGATGGCCACTTGCGGTACTCCTCTTTGAGCCTTCCTATAACTAAAATTGAAGATGGCCACTTGCGGTACTCCTCCCAGGACCTTCTATAACTAAAATTGAAGATGGCCACTTGCAGTGCCCTCTTGGAACCTTCTATAACTAAGGTGAAGATGGCCACTTGGTACTCCTCTTGGAGACAGCCTATAACTAAGAGTGAAGATGGCCCTTACAGTACTCCTCTTGGAACCTTCTATAACTAAAATTGAAGATGGCACTTGCGGTACTCCACTTGGAACCTTCTATAACTAAAAGGTGAAGATAGCCCTTGCGGTACTCACTTGGAACCTTCTATAACTAAGGTGAGTGGCCACTTGCGGTACTCCTCTTGGAACCTTCTATAACTAAGGTGAAGATATTTTGCGGTACTCCACTTAGGTGCTTCTATAACTAAGGTGAAGATGGCCACTGGTACTCCACTTAGAGCCTTCCTAACTAAGGTGAAGGCCAGCCTGCAGTCCTCACTTGAACCTTCTATAACTAGGTGAAAATGTACTTGCAGTGCTCCACTTGAACCTTCTGCCTTCAGGTGAAGATAATGCTTGCGGTACTCCTCTTGGAACCTTCTATAACTAAGGTGAAGATGGCCACTTGCAGTACTCCACTTGGAACCTTCTATAACTAAAGGTGAATGGCCACTTGCGGTGCTCTACTTAGAACCTTCTATAACTAAGGTGAAAGATGGCCACTTGCAGTACACCTCATGGAACCTTCTGCCATTAAGGTGAAGATGGCCACTTGCAGTACCTCCTCTTGGAACCTTTTATAACTTCTAAGGTGAAGATGGCCTCTTGCAGTACTCCACTTGGAACCTTCTATAACTTCAAGGTGAAGATAGCCACTTGCGGTACTCCTCTTGGAGACCTTTATAACTAAGGTGAAGATGGCCACTGCGGTACTCCTCTTGGAACCTTCTATAACTAAGGTGAAGATGGCCACTTGCGGCCTCCTCTTGGAACCTTCTATAACTAAGGTGAAGATGGCCTGCCTCCTCTTGGAACAGCCTTCTATAATAAGGTGAAGATGGCCACTTGCGGTACTCATGGAACCTTCTATAACTGGGTAAAGAAGATGGCCCACTTGCGGTACTCACTTGGGACCTTCTATAACTAAGGTGAAGATGGCCACTTGCGGTACTCCTCTTGGAACCTTCTATAACTAAGGTGAAGATGGCCCTTAGAATTGCTCCTCTTGGAACATTCTATAACTAAAATTGAATGGCCGCGCGGTACTCCTGCTGGGCAACTATAACTAAGGTGAATGGCCTGGTACTCCTCTTGGAGCAGCCTTCTATAACTTCTGGTGAAGATGGCCACTGGTACTCCTCTTGGAACCTTCTCTTCAGGTGAGAATGGCCCTTGCGGTACTCCTCTTGGAACCTTCTATAACTAAGGTGAAGATGGCCCTTGCGGTACTCCTCTTGGAACCTTCTATAACTAGGTGAAGATGACCGCCGTTTTCCTCTTGGAACCTTCTATAACTAAGGTGAAGATGGCCTTGCGGTACTCCACTTGGAACCTTCTATAACTAAGGTGAATGTACTTGCGGTACTCCACTTGGAACCTTCTATAACTAAGGTGAAGATGACCACTTGCGTGCTCACTTGGAACCTTCTACCCTTCTAGGTGAAGATGGCCACTTGGTACTCCACTTGGGCCTTCTCTTCTGGGTGAGGGTATTGCTTGCGGTACTCCTCTTGGAACCTTCTATAACTAAGGTGAAAGATGGCCCGCAGGTACTCCACTTGGAACCTT
>NW_024756871.1:1747404-1829692 GCF_018991925.1 Homarus americanus
ATCATTGCTTTAAGTTCGGTTGCATGTTGCTCATCTGTTTCACTACTGGTAGTGAGAAATATATATTTTAGCATTAGCTGTTATTATTTTATTATCTAATCTTACTCCTTATAACGCATCCATCATCATTTTATGTACTTTATCATTATCTTTACATATAACCATCCTCATCACTACATTTAGACTCCCTCATCACTACATATAACACCATCTATCATCACCATATAGCACCGTCATCATCACTCATATAACATCATCCATCATCTGCATGTTCTTACAATCCATCATCACTACTTCCTTTTATCCATCATACCATATAACACCATCCTCATCCTGCATATAACACACCATCCTCATCTCTTCATATAACGCATCATCATCACTATATAACTCTGCATCCATCATCTTCATATCCACCATCCATCATCACTACATATTACCCACCATCGTTCTACGTCTTTTATGTCGTAGCATCATAACTTCATGTTACTGCATCCATCATTTTCCCATATAACACCCATCCCTTATCACATAACACCATCATCATCACTAACACCATCCATCATCCTGTACTTTTCGTTTTGGTTTTGGTATAAAGTTTTAATTGTTGTTAATGGTGCTCGATTACTATCCTATTGTGTTACGGTGTTAAAATGGGCTGAACAGGGTATGGAATGCAATTTTCTTTTAAGTATCTGAGTCTGTGGTGGGTACGTCGGGCTTGAATTTGAACCGGGTTGTTGATTTTCTTGCTTTGAAACCTCTTCTTGATAGCTTTAGTAGCTTTCTTGTAAACCTTGTCGGTGAAAGCGGCCTGTTGGTAGCTGATGAAGCGTAGAAGCCAAGTGGGACAGGGAGGCATATACTTCTAATGATCTGATCTGCAAGGTTCTTGTTTGGTTTTTTTGGGGGTTTAATCTGTTATGCTGGCATATCGGGCACTGTTATATATGAGTATCTTTTGTCCATTACAGAGTTAATAAGCTTAACTGTAATACAAAAGGCTTTCATTATCGATATCATAAGTTTTATTTTATTTAATACTGACACGCAATTAGAAGAAAAGAAAAACAGATAAATATAAATGTTATAAAGGGACAGATTTTCCTTACAACATATTGGCCATGGTGAACCTTAGACGACCTTTGCTCTAAAGCCCAAACCTGCACGGCGGGGGTAAATTATACACTAAGGTTTGCTTGGGTCATCAAAACTCCGGCCAAAAGTACATTTCAGCATCTCTGTGACATATTTTTTCTTTAGTATTTTGTTAAACATCAACTGGATGTGTGGCTGTCAATTTTTTATGGTTGTGGAGTCTTTCTTAAAGAGTAATGAAGCATAGGAATACAATAAGTTGCAGTGAGTTTTAATTTACGTTTTACCTGTATCAATATTTGATGCACTATTATCATAAAGGCACAGGGTAGTGCCTGTGTGTTAGTGTACCTGAAGTGTTACCTGTGTGTTAGTGTACCTGAAGTGTTACCTGTGTTTTAGTGTACTTGAAGTGTTACCTGTGTGTTGGTGTACCTGAAGTGTTACCTGTGTTTTAGTGTACCTGAAGTGTTACCTGTGTGTTAGTGTACCTGAAGTGTTGCCTGTGTGTTTACCTGAAATGTTTCCCAGTTTTAGTGTACCTGAAGTGTTACCTGTGTGTTAGTGTACCTGAAGCGTGTTACCTGTACGTGAAGTGCTACTGTGTGTTAGAGTATCAGTAGTGTGTGTAATAGTGTGCCTGAGTGTTACCTGTATGTTAGGTACCTGAAGTGTTACCTGTGTGTTGGTGTACCTGAAGTGTTACCTGTGTGTTGGTGTACCTGAAGTGTTACCTGTGTTTTAGTGTACCTGAAGTGTTACCTGTGTGTTAGTGTACCTGAAGTGTTACCTGTGTGTTGGTGTACCTGAAGTGTTTCCTGTGTTTTAGTGTACCTGAAGTGTTACCTGTGTTTTAGTGTACCTGAAGTGTTAACTGTGTTAGCGTACCTGAAGTGTTACCTGTGTGTTAGTGTACGTGAAGTGCTACCTGTGTGTTAGAGTATCAGTAGTGTTTCGTGTATATTAGTGTGCCTGGAGTGTTACCTGTATGTTAGCGTACCTGAAGTGTTACCTGTGTGTTGGTGTACCTGAAGTGTTTCCTGTGTTTTAGTGTACCTGAAGTGTTACCTGTGTTTTAGTGTACCTGAAGTGTTACCTGTGTTAGCGTACCTGAAGTGTTACCTGTGTGTTAGTGTACGTGAAGTGCTACCTGTGTGTTAGAGTATCAGTAGTGTTTCGTGTATGTTAGTGTACCTGGAGTGTCACCTGTATGTTAGCGTACCTGAAGTGTTACCTGTGTGTTAGTTACTTGAAATGTTACCTAAGTGTTAGTGTACCTGAAGTGCTACCTGTGTGTTAGTGTACCAGAAATGTTACTTGTGTGTTAGTGTACCAGAAGTGTTACCTGTGTGTTATAATAATGTACCTGAAGTATTTCCTGTGTGTTAGTGTTCCTGAATTGTTACCTATGTATTAGTGTACCAGAAATGTTACCTGTGTGTTATAATAATGTACCTGAAGTGTTTTCTGTGTGTTATAATAATGTACTTGAAATGGTACCTTTTTTTATTGAACCAGAAGTGCTACTTGTGTGTTAGTGTACCTGAAATGTTACATGCGTGTTAGTGTACCAGAAGTGTTACATGTGTGTGTGTTAGTGTACCTGAAATGTTACTTGTGTGTTAGTGTACCAGAAGTGTTACATGTGTGTGTGTTAGTGTACCTGAAATGTTACTTGTGTGTTAGTATACCTAAAGTGTTACTTATGTGTTATAAGTACCTGAAATGTTAGTCAGTATATTTTCACTTCCTCTCCCTTGTGGTCAGATCAATATTCCAGCGGCTACAACATAACCAATAATAACAATATCTGAACTAATAAATATCTGGGGTGGCTCTTCCTCTGTCCAACTGTTAGACAGGGTGGAATCAAATGCATTTCATCTTATTAACATTCCTCTTTTAGTTAATAAGCTCTCTTCCGTTTCTCTTTGCCGCAATGTTGCTTTACTCTCTCTCCCTTACAGGTACTTTAACGGGCAATGTTCGGTGGATTTGGCATCCTGTGTACCGCCGGCAAGGCTCGTAACATTTGTCTTGCCCGCGGTGTCCACCGTTTCTGTGTGGATGTCGGTCACACTAGAATAACCGGTTATAGTATATCCTTCTTTCCTCACACAGCAAACTGTGGGATACTCTGTCTTCTTCTGTGTTTCCACACTCTTACAATCTGCTTGAAATTCGAGAGCGACTTATCATTCCATGATGGACATGTCAGGAACGTAACCACAGCTAAGCGTATTTGACAAGGACCTCCTCTACCTTCACTCTCAGTCACCTCACCCCTCCCTCTCCTCCATTTATTCTCAGTGTCGTTAATATTAATTTCAAAGTTTGGATATTCCCCTGTGTTTTGTACCTCCACCCCTTCCTCTCCTCCCTCAGTAGCCTTACCCTCACATTACCAGTTTAATCCCCCGGACAGTTTCAATATTGTACAGTCACCCTCCAACCTCCCCTCTACCCTCCCCCTCCCCCTCCACCCCTCCCAAGCTACATTTGTAGTGCTCCCCCAACCAATTTAAATGTTTACATCTCAACCCTGTATATTCCGTGTCCCCCCTCAGTAAAGTCAATGTTTGTACGGTTGCGTAAATGTGTTCCTACACCCCCTGTGGTAACCCGTGTTCTTACACCCCCTGTGGTAACCCGTGTCTCCAAACGGCAATGTTGCAGTAGTAGTGTAACGACGGACGTGATTGGTGGATAGGTTTGCTCTCGGTCATATAGGCTGGCCGTTTGGAGACACAGGGTTACCATAGGGGGGGGGGAGGACACATTTCCGCAACTGTACCATAACTCCCCTGCCTGAAGAGGACCACCTCCCCTCACCACAACATTTGTGGAGTAAATATGGTGGAGTGATCATCTCGTAGATAAATGAAGATGATGATAATTAAGATATAGACAAACACACAATAATAACCTGATTGAACTTTACAATATACTCACTCGTATTAACCTGAGTAAGTCATAATGTTATCTGGGCTCACGACTAACACAGTACATTCTTTTAAGTAAAATATACAGTCTGTTATTAGTATTGTGGGCAAGTAGTGGCATTGTTTCTATTCACTAAGAAATGTCGCCGTCCATCAACGCTGAAAAATAATATGAATGTCTCTCGTTCAGCCAAGGCAGAATGTTTCTTGGCGGAGACCGTCGTGAGGTGTTACATGTCACTTATGGCGACAATGGGCATTAAACCCCAAGACAAACGGTCCATCAGGTCAGGTCAGGTCAGATTGTGTTGGGTTGGGTTGGGTTGGGTCTGTATAGCCACCATCGCCAGTTGACATAATGGCCCACACTGCCACTCTCTACTTTATCAACAACACCTGAGACAGAAAGACTCTTGTGCCGGGTTATGCCTCTGTGCCTTCACTCATTCACTCGTTGAAGTATTGCGTTTTTCTTGGTTTTGTTCCGTGTGTAACTTAGTGTGTTATATTACCCATGCTCGTATCGGTGGGGAAGGTCATTTTTTTCGGATCTATCTATCTATCTATCTATCTATCTATCTATCTATCTATCTATCTATCTATCTATCTATCTATCTATCTATCTATCTATCTATCTATCTATCTATCTATCTATCTATCTATCTATTCATATTCATTCATTCATCTATCTATCTATCCATTCATTCATTCATTCATCTATTCATTCATTCATTCATTCATCTATCCATTCATTCATCTATTCATTCATTCATCTATCTGTTCGTCTGTCTGTCTGTCTGTCTGTCTGTCTGTCTGTCTGTCTGTCTGTCTGTCTGTCTGTCTGTCTGTCTGTCTGTCTGTTCGTTCGTCTGTCTGTTCGTCTGTCTGTTCGTCTGTCTGTCTGTCTGTCTGTTCGTCTGTTCGTTCGTCTGTCTGTCTGTCTGTCTGTTCGTTCGTTCGTTCGTCTGTCTGTCTGTTCGTTCGTCTGTCTGTTCGTCTGGGTTCGTCTGTCTGTCTGTCTGTTCGTTCGTTCGTTCGTCTTCGTCTGTCTGTCTGTCTGTCTGTCTGTCTGTCTGTTCGTTCGTTCGTTCGTTCGTCTGTCTGTCTGTCTGTCTGTCTGTCTGTCTGTCTGTCTGTCTGTCTGTCTGTCTGTCTGTCTGTCTGTCTGTCTGTCTGTCTGTCTGTCTGTCTGTCTGTCTGTCTGTCTGTCTGTCTGTCAGACGCGGGTTTGTGGACTTATGGTATGAACAACAAACGTCTCCTGGGCTCATGTTTGTTTTGGTCGTTCTGTTAATCAACTCTTTTTTTCTGTATGTGTAACAAAAGTGGCTGTTGGTGTCATGACTGTGATGGTGACCCGCCGCACTGTGTCTTGTCTTTACGGATCAGAGGGTAGGGCGTGGGTATGTCCTGCTGCTGCTCCAAGAAGTCGTGTCCTCATCACCTTACGGGAGGAACACTTGGTTACTCACAGACAATACAACACCAATGGGGAGCTTTAAGATACAGTGCCGGGGGAAGTATTTCACCTTGTAACTCCGTGACCTGAGTTGAGTTGCATGATCGACGTAGCGTCCATTAAACTAACCTTAGTGCCACCGTCATGGACCAATCTTAGTGCCACCCTCACGGACCAATCTTAGTGCCACTCTCACGGACCAATCTTAGTGCCACTCTCATGGGTCAATCTTAGTGCCACCCTCATGAACTAATCTTAGTGCTACCCTCATGGACCAATCTTAGTGCCACCCTCATGGACCAATCTTAGTGCCACCCTCATGAACCAATCTTAGTGCTACCCTCATGGACCAATCTTAGTGCTACCCTCATGAATCAATCTTAGTGCTACCCTCATGAACCAATCTTAGTGCTACCCTCATGAACCAATCTTAGTGCTACCCTCATAGACCAATCTTAGTGCTGCCCTCATGAACCAATCTTAGTGCTACCCTATGGACCAATCTTAGTGCCACCTCTATGAACCAACTTTAGTGCCACCCCATGAACCACCTTAGTGCTACCCTCATGGACCAATCTAGTGGTACCCCTCATGACCAATCTTAGTAAGCAATCTCTATGAACCAATCTTTTAGTGCTACCCCTCATGGACCACCTGCCACCTCATGAACCAATCTTAGTGTTAAATCTCATGGACCATTCTTAGTGCTACCCTCATGAACCAATCTTAGTGCTACCTCATGGACCAATCTTAGTGCTACCCTCATGAACCAATCTTAGTGCTACCCTCATGGACCAATCTTAGTGCTACCCTCATGGACCAATCTTAGTGCTACCCTCATGGACCAATCTTAGTGCTACCCTCATGAACCAATCTTAGTGCTACCCTCATGGACCAATCTTAGTGCTACCCTCATGGACCAATCTTAGTGCCACCCTCATGGGTCAATCTTAGTGCCACCCCCACGGACCAATCGTAGTGCCACTCTTAATAAAGTATATAAAGTAAAAAATAAAAAGTATTTTAATGATAAATCTTAACTTATTCAGAATTGAGAAGATATTTATATTACATTTAAATAGTTAAAAAGAGCCAGTCATATGAGCTACATCATTATGAGCTGCATCATTATGAGCTACATCATTATGACTTGTATCATTATGAGCTACATCATTATGAGCTGCATCATTATGAGCTACATCATTATGAGCTGTATCATTATGAGCTGCAGCATTATGAGCTACATCATTATGAGCTGCATCATTATTAGCTGCATCATTATGAGCTGCATCATTATGAGTGGCATCATTATGAGTGGCATCATTATGAGCTGCATCATTATGAGCTGCATCATTATGAGCTGCATCATATGAGCTGCATCATTATGAGCTGCATCATATGAGCTGCATCATTATGAGCTGCATCATTATGAGTGGCATCATTATGAGCTGCATCATTATGAGCTGCATCATTATGAGCTGCATCATATGAGCTGCATCATAATGAGCTGCATCATTATGAGTGGAATCATTATGAGCTGCATCATTATGAGCTGCATCATTATAAGCTGCATCATATGAGCTGCATCATATGACCTGCATCAACCTATTTTTCACATACTCACTAAAATAAACTGGCCTTAGTAATGGTACACAGTGATTTACATCGTAATATTATACTGTAGATAAACCGTAAATTATGACGAGATGTTAACACGACCTTCAAACAGAGACGCGTCCATTTGGGAGGTTGTAGGGACCCACCTTCATATTCTGTACATTTTACACCATTAAAAAATGAGATCAGTGGACAACTATTCGGAGCGTTGACCGCGGGGCTGCACACAGCTACAGTACACCGTCTCTTCTCCAAGTACACCAACAGGTCTCTGTCTTGTTAGTATTACCAGTTACATTTAAACCTAACCTAACCTAACCTAACCAACCCTATCCTATCCTATCACACCCTTACCCATCGTAACGTTATCTAGTCTTAACCCATCCTTCCCTAACGCAACGTAATGTCGAACCTAATCTAACCTAACGTTATGTTACTTGCGGTGAATTTGGGTTAGATTAGGTTGGTTTATGTTAGGTTAGTTTGGGCCAGGTTAACTTAGTTTAGGTTAAGTCACGTTACGCTACCTTTAGGTCTGTGGTTATTAGGTAAGTTTAGGTTAGAAATATAAGATTACGAAAACAAATCTGAGATCCATTAATTGAAATTGACTATTTTCTCTAAATTGCTTTTACAGAAAAATATTTGTATTTACTCAAAAACGAAGAATCTTTGTTTTATTATAGGTTATTATTCTTAAATGGTTCTTCACTTCCTTTTTAGCGCTGATGATGAAGATAATATTGTTGGAAGTATCTGGTTAGAATAAAGATACTTGTCAACGAAGGTGTTTTATGGACTCTTGTTGCTCTCTGTAAACAGTACAATAAAAGGTACTGAGTTGAACATGAGACTACGGACAAGTAATGGACACACGACACCCGTATTTATCGTTTATATTGGTTTTAAGGTAAGACTGTGACTGGGTGAATATCCCTGTGGCAATTGTGGTGAGCCAATTCCCTCTTAACTAAATTCAGATCATCCTTAGTCGTAAAAAGTCACCCACAACAGTATGGTCGGATAGTTTCTCACAGTTAACTACTGTGTGCGAGGCTCTAAATATATTTATCCAACAGCTGGAAAAAATGGGACTTTCTGAAAATTGGAAAATGTTACAAAACTAAACTCTATTTCTTTACCATCCATTCTCTTTACGTCAGTCATAGTGGGTAGTCGTTCTGTAGGCTATACATGAGTCACCTGAGAGAGGATTGTGTCCAGCCTGCCATTTTACCTCTCTCTCTCTCTCTCTCTCTCTCTCTCTCTCTCTCTCTCGTTTTTCTCTCTCTGGTGTGTGTAATAATAATAATAATAATGTGTATGTATATGGTAACAGTTTATTGAAGGCTTGGCAGCCCAGGAAAATATCTGATTACATATTTGGGAATGGGTTGGTGCAATCTCTAGCCTGCTATAGTAACTAAGTGACACAAATAAGCCATATAATAACTAGATACAGGAAAGCAAACTACAGTTCATTTTGTACTAAGTGACGGTGCAGGAGCAGTGTTTGCTACAGGGAGTGAAACACTGATTTGGCTAAGTTATTGATAATTTTACAATGGTTGGGACTAGGCTGTTCTTAGCGATCAGTTCGTGCACGCTGTAAATTGGATGCGATTTCGCTGGTATCATTTCAGCAATTCTCGAACTCAGGGTTCTCAGGTGGTGGCGAATATGAGCTCCGGGGATGAATAGAAACTTCTGCAAATTTGCAGATGGTCGTGGTGATGAATTAGTGAAGTCAAGGGTCAGTGTGTTGGCGCTAACAGTACTCTTGGAGTAGGAAGGAAAATAATCTTCATGCCCTCTTTACTTTTTTCTAGGTGTTTGCGACCATGTAGCATTTAAGGAGAACCAGGTGGGGAGAGCATAGGTGGCTTTGGGAAGCCGCAGAATGTTAGTGTAAACACTGAGGGCTCGTGTGCCGGAAACTCCGAGACTTAGTCGGCAGAGGTGGCAGAAACTGGAGATTGACAACTTCGCGGCGTGTGGTTTCAAATTTATTTGTTGTCTAGGTGACGCCGAAACCGTGGAATCTATTGGGTGTTCGGACTAGAGTAATGGAAGAGGTGGAGACAACTGTCAGAGAGGTTGATCGCACAACCATGGTGTGGCGCCGGATTGGTGAACGACATGGTTGGTGGCCCAGTTTTCGAACTGTCGTCAGGCAGTATGGTTGGAGACTTAATTGTTGTTGACCTTGATCCCAATGGTGGAGTCGTCGACATATTTCCAGCAAACGGGGTTTCTCTTGGGGCATCATTGATTTGAGCTAAAACAGGTAGTCCCCATCTTGCGGTACGTTACTGCCAGGGGACGCCGTTGAGCGCGAAAGGTGGAGACGGCCTCGGAAGCGGCCGGCTGGCGTCGATGCTGAGAGTCTGTCGCCGCGGTATAAGACTCTTTCAAGCTGGTCAATAACTTTGTTGATGATTACTCCTGGTCAGCTTCGCGGTCAGACGCTTTAATCCATCAATGAGCGACAGCTTCAGACGTTTTCGACTCTCCGGAATGGCGTGCCGCGCAATCAGCCAGGAACAGTGGTGGTCAGAAGTTCATGTTGCCCAAGTGCTGGGGTCTACGACTCCTGTCCTCCTTTCCTTCTGATCAATTTCTTTCACGAATTCAGGCTGGGTATTGGAATTGATTACACAATAGGTCATGTGATTGAGATTGTGGGCTGTGCCGGGCTTTGGGCGATACATAAGTCTTCCAGTCAGCTAGACATCTGGCCAACTGAAAAGCTTGTGTGTTGATGGAACAGAGGGTTTGACAACTCGAGAGCTTTCCTTGAAAATTTCGTGACGTGAAGTCAACCTTTGGGAATTGGTGAGCGTTTGGTACAGATTTGTCCGAGCGTTTCTCGTCAAATTCTTTACAGTCGATGGGAAGGCTGGTGGTAAGCAAGGGAGAAATGGTTGTATCCAAGCCAGAGAGCGTCTGGCATATAGTAGCAGAAAATGAACATTTGTTTGCTCAGCTACGTCAACGTGGTAGAGATGGCTAAGGAAGGGAGGGGTGTGTCTTATTGTTGAATACAGAGTTGCCCCAAGCTTACCATACCATTGACTGATGTTGATTACTGCCTTCAGAATATTGTATAATTGGTTGGGCGACGGACTTCTTTGCAGTCTTTTCAGTTCCTCGATTCTTGGCTGAGCCTGTGGCAGATGTGAGTCTCTCTCATTAGAGATGAAAAGCTCTGTCTCTCTATTTTTAAGTCTTTTCAGGAATTTTATGATCCGAACCTGGAAATCAACTGGAGTGAATCTGTGGACCTCAGGGAAAAAAGTGGTGGTGGCTTCTGTGGTGTTGGTATAATTTATCATTTTGAACTTTAAAATCGTCCACGCTAAATCACTTCAGTCAGGATGTTGAACTATCCACTGCCAAAGGGCTTGCTGCAGAGTCGGTAATCGGCCTGTAAGTTGTGATGTTAGAGATTCTCTTCCATGTGAGTGGGAGCGGCTGGGGACCGACTTTAATGGTGTTAATGCTACTGATAGGAGGCCTACGTTTGGTCGGAGATTTGGTACTGGTCAGCTAAGTCAGTTAAAGAATAAGATTAGAAATGTTCCGACTAAAGTGTCGGTAAGGAGGTCACAACAGCTGTCGTGATACGGCTGGTCACGGATATCAGTGATTATTCAATTTCATTTAAATCACAACTTGGCACCGTTACCCTCTTTCTGAGGTGGTCTGAAATTGGTGATGAAGATGATTGATAAAAATTGTCTCTCTGATGGGATGATCGAGGCGGATGGTATGCCACAGATTATAATGGAAGCAGTGTGTTGCGTGGTTTGAGCCCGTGGCACGACACATGCCTGGCTACTTCCACATCTTCGGACTTGGGCGCATCAGGCCAGGTCATCTTGACGAAAGAGTGCCCTCCACAATCCTGTAACGGGGATAGAGTTGATATCCCTCAATATGACATTTCCGAGCCTGTTTACAAGCTTTCCCGCATAACGCGGCAGCTCCATGGCCGGTTAACTGTAGTTGCTGGCCATCAGGAAGCATTAGCTAAAGGTGGCGTTGGATGGCAAAGCGGAGAATCATGCCATATCCGTGGAACTGGTGGCATAGTCTGTCAGGGGAACGTTTTCTCGGACTGATGGAGTTCTGGACCTAATGGGCTTATATTGTATGACAGCCTTGTCTAAAACTCATGGCGGAATATATTCAGTGATTGGCGATGCGGCGCGATAACACTGCCATCAGAGATAACAATTTCACTGAAGAACTTCGTTTTCTGCAGACTGCCCGTCAGGGGTAAAGCAGTTGGTGACATCTGTTGAGATCTATGGCCGGAAGCGAATGATGTTTGTCACGGCAGCACTTTGAGGGACACCTGACACTGTGGGCGCTCTCACAAGTAATGTTGTCAGTCGTAAGGACCGTTGATCTTGTCCCTAGTGTACTTGGGGTTGCCATTACAGTATTCGATACCTGCCGCGCCTGCGGTGGTCTGTCCTGGCACTTTAAAAAGGTATTGATAAAGTGCCTGTCTGACTTTTCCTTGGGGGTGCACTGTCAGCACGCATTAATCACTTATTGCACTGACTGATCTTTGCTGAAAGTTCTTTAAGTACTAGGAACACTGCTCCGTAGTCAATCGTTCACTAATCCACTGGTGTTTTTGCTGAATCGATCCTGGTGTAATGAAGCTGGTAGAGTGCGAGTGCGGGAGCTTAAACAGACTCAGCCTGGCTTCCAAAACCGAGGCGCCTTCGGGCGTCTGTCTGAGGGTTGCGGGCGCTTGTTGTGGCGCTTGTGTGGTTGTTTCGCCCATGTTGCAATAAGCTTGAGTGTGTGGCGCTCATTTCCCTCGCCAACATAACAAAACAAGCGCAAGTATTACACCTCATCAGTGCGCTTTGAACTGCTTTTCAGGCTTGTAAAGTTATCAAGTTTGTGATGGCTATTCCTGTCTTTTCTCCTCTCTAGCGATATGTATCGGTTATTTCTAGTTTGGATTAGCCAAATTTCTGTACGTTTATGTGTTATTAATAATAAGCTCAAATTATTATATTTTACCGATACCTGGTCAACACCTGTATGTATACGTCATTAACGCTCCTATAGCAGGGGTTTGGCTGTGGTACTGATAATACTGATGTGTGTGTAATTCGCTTATAACTTTACCTCTAGTCAAAATTTTTTAGGGATATTTAGTATAATTGATGAATATAAGACATTATTGGGATTTTAACATTATGATTGTTTCTTGTATGTGGGGACAGAGATTTCATATAATATGTGGGGTGGAATAAGGTAGACGAAGGGTGTGTCTCGGCTGCATACTACTAGATCACCCTTCAGTTAGGTTCACTTTCGATAATAACGCGTCATTTTTATGCACAAAACTTGTTTTGAAATTAAGCAAATCAATTGGCTGCTGAAAGATTGATTGGATGATGGTGCTGATCAACATTCTGGCTGAAATTTAAGTTTTAAATATCAAACTGTTTTGTCGTACGATTTTTTTTGTCATTTGACAGGAATGTTTTTTTTCGATTACCCTTCGCCTTACTAATTTTTTTTGCTAAACGTTAAATATAATGGTAAGTGGTTTCAGGGCCGTACTTGGATAAATAAAATTTAGCTATATATTGTAACTCAGTCAATTAGGTATTTAACCTTACCTAAATGACGTCTTAAATGAAAACTAATTACCCGCCGTTCATATCCTTTGGCTGTATGATAATGAAAAGTTACACTCTATTTGACAAAAAACGTTTGATAATTTTAAACTTAATCCGGGCTCGTCTTCTTTGGCGTAACGGTATTGATATTGTGTGTATTTTACATAGATGTAAATAGGGCTACAGCTAGCAGTTAACCATTTCGGGTTAATGTCAGGAACCACTGCTCCGTTCTCGACAAGCAGCGTTGACAACTCAACGTGACAATGTGATAATCCTCCTGTGTTTGGGATACAAAATGAGTGGACGCAAAGGTTTCGTGGTTTCCTTTGGTTTTCACGCATGTTTTGCCGCGTTTAGAACCGTGGCGAGTTCTTCTCCTATGCGCTATGCAACCTGCCGATTGATTGATGGTTTGTCACTGAAGTGTCTCTCTGCTGCATGTAATATTTATTTTGTGATACGTCACCCAAAATACCCATTTGATACTAAGAGAATCATCATGCTTTACATCGTTTAACATCAAAAGCTTTTACAGTCTGAGAACTAAATTACTTCTTTTTTTGGTTACATATCAGTGTTAAAGCACACTCTTGCGAAAATAAAATTTTTGAACCAACAATGATGAAATTAATTAGATTAATGACGAAAATGTTGTGTTAACGGTCACTCTCGTTACAAGCGGCGGCGATTTTAATGTCATTACTCTCTCATCATTGTAATTCTATAACACTATACACAGATTTGATTACAAATGGTGCTAAGAGGTAGAGTTACGCATACATAACATCCTTCGATACACAGTGTTCCATTTTGTACATTTATATTACTGTACAATACACAGTGTTTCCAGGTAATATTTGCTATTACTGTGCAACACAGTGTTTGAAGTGGCGTTTGCCGCTATTACTGTGCAACACACGGTGTTTCCAGGTATAATGTTTGGCCTTTATTACTGTACAATACGGTGTGGTACAATATTTTGTGCACAGCACAACACGATTGTTCGGTACAGCGTTGCTATTAATCGCCTGTGCGTGTCCAGGTACAATACGCGTTGTAATGCTGTACAATAGAACATCCCGTTACAATGGTGCTATTACTGCACAACCTGATGTTCCAGTACAGCGTTGCTAAACCTGTACAATACATTATTTCGGGCTATAATATTTAACACTGTGCATACACAGTGTCCCAGGTACCGTGTTGCTATTACTGTAAAATACAGTGTTCGTGCAACGTTGCTGATGACTCTGCAATACACAGTGTCCCAGTACAATGGTGCTATTACTGGCGCAATACACAGTGTCGAAGATTGCAATGGTGTATTGCTGTGCTGGCACAGCCACAGTGTCCCGAACAATGGTGCCAGCCACACAACACAGTGTTTCCGGTACCGTTGCCTTCCCTTGTACAATACACAGTGTCCTGGTGGTGCCTTGCGCGCACGGTGTTCCGGTGACGTTTTGGCCTGTACAATACAGTGCTCATCCGGGTATAATCATTGCTATTGCTAACACAACACGGTGTTCCGGCCAGTGGTTGCTATTACTGGCTTTCAATACACAGTGTTCGGGTACAATGTTGCGCTTCTTTGTCAATTATTATACGCGGAGATTCAGCTAAAACTATTGTGTCTCTTTTGATAGATTTTGGTATAACATATAAACGAAAATAATTTTCAATTTCAATATTTTTTACATACTACATGGGTAAATTTTGGCGTGGTACCATCGAAAATCAACAACTCATAATTTCGTTACAATTAAATAGTGAACGTGCTCTGACTTCGTTCTTTAACAACCCAACTAAACAATTTTTTCTGTTTCAGATTCTGATGCATTGCAAAGTTGATAATATTTACATTAAACAGGACTGCGAGGCAAAAAGTATCAACCCATCACCAGTCACTATATCTTGGGAGAAACTCTGAAGTCGAATTGCTACACCGACGAAGATGCTTTGGGGCTACGGTGTTTAATCGAACCGTCAGTGAAAAAGACCAGAACACAAGCAGGTGCCAAGTATTATGACCGCTGTCTTTGGCACAGCCTCTATTCAACTCGGTTCAAACCTCCGGTCTGCTAACGGTCAGAGATTGAAGACTGCTAGCCAGTTGAAACGGCAAGTATCTTGGGAGAGGAAATTCGGACGGCTTTGCCAAGCAACTGGACCAGTTGTTGACATAATGCCTAAGTGCCCCAGGGAATGATATTCTCTGTCCTGGGTTTGGATGCGATCGTGACTACTGTAAATCTGAGGCCCTTAAGCGTAGACTAGAATTCCTGTGCGATCGACTGGCATTTGTCAAAAGCGCAGAAGCCCCAGCGTATAGGGGAGCTCTCATAGATTTCTGCTTGAATTCCAGGTCAAAGACGGAGGCTTTCTGAAGACAGAAGGAAAAATTGCCGAGGAAAAAAGACTTGAAAGGCCCAGGGTGGTAAAAAGGCTGACGATTGAGTCAAGCGGTTGAAGTTTATGATTTCCCATGTAGCGATCCAGTGCATGGAGATAGTGAGCTTTCATCCCTAACCGAAGCATAATGATCCCAGAAGCCTTCCAGGCATAAGATTACAAAAATAGGAAAGATATCATTTCGCTCACAATGGCATGCGACACACTGGTCTGAAGCTGCGGGAATACTTAACAGCTGCCTGGATTGACGGTGGTTTGTTAACACCTGATCATGTTCCTGCAAACGACGAATCATAACAAAGCCAGGAAGAGCTCAGGAAAACGCAAACAACCTAGAGGAGTTTGATAAAGAGATAAGAAAAATGGAATCAATTGTTTGTTCTTTGTGGGAAGGACAGCACTAGTGTTCGCGAAGTTGGAGATTCTGACAAGTTGTTCCTGCCATGGTGAAGGAGAACACCCTCACGTGAACCAGGAGAAACTATTTGGCATTTCTCCAGAAAAGGTAGTGACATCAGGAAACCAGCCGAATGGTGGCAGATAACATTGTGAACTGGCGGCTCCGGGAACATCGAATACCAGGCACCAGGCCCATTAGGGACGGCCTGCTGAACACAGAATTTGGGGGATGCGGTGTGGATGGGGAAGATTGGGAAGGAAGCTGGTCCTGGATTGTTTGTGGCCTTCTGCTGAGTTGCCGCTTTTCGAACATCTGATCCAGGGCTGGATAACCCGAACTCTCTCACACAACAGATGGTCTGCAGACGCCGGCAGGTGCTGGACTCTGCTGCAGGTTAAGTAATCCGAGCTTTGAAAAAAATCTTTAGTTGGCCTCACTCGTTGAGCTTGCATACTGTATTTGACGACCTGATGCGTCACATTCGCGTTGCATGAACTGAGCACCATCAAACTGGGGTCATGCCTGATGAACTTTGCTTACCTGCAGATGAGTCCAGTCCATTCCTAGGTAGCTCCCCGCTTTAAAACTTCAGGTTCTGCAGAATTTGGGTCGCTTTCATCATAAACTAAAGGAACCAACTTCTAACTGGGGCTTGTGGCCAATTATGGCGAGTGTCTACTTGCAAATTAGTTTCCTTCTGGGTCCAGGCTCATCGTTCTCCGAAGATGTGAGCATGTTCTCTTCCAGCAGGCTCAAGAGTCAGCTGGAAGGTTGTTCAGATTGTGGAGGCGGGCTACAGCGAGAATCTTCCTGGCGTCTTCTTGCTCCCGAAGGCAGTTCTGCAGACTTGGCCTCTTTAATGAGATGAGGAGAAAATTAATGATCAAAAAGATCTTTGGGATGTGAGACTTTGTGAGAGGATTTGGGCATGACAGATCTCAAGTTTGGTGATTCCTTCAGGGTCAGGGAGGCCTACAAAGTCAAATCAATTGCCCAGACCCTCACTGATCTCATGATCTGGATAGCATCAATTTGTGGCAGTGACCCCCCTTTCTTACCGCTCTCAATGTTCAGAACAGGAAGCTTCTGGTTTTGTAACCCCTTGTGTCCCTGCTACAATAGCACACCCAGTATAGGCGTTGTGGCAGCACAGCAAGTGAGCAGGGCCCACATGGTCACGTGTGCAACCAGGAGGAGGAAGGCTACATCTGAGCTCAGGTGGTCAGCAGGGAGGTGATGGTAAAACAAGCAAAAAACATGTTCTCTCTATAATTGCAGCGCTTACAGATAGTAGTAATGTAAAAACCGGTTTTGCTGCATTGATTTTGTTTTCCCTAAGGAATATTAATTTAAGCAAATATTGTCAAGATCCTTCGTTTTCACTATTCTGGATCATTTTCATCTAATAAATTAACCTGATACATTTACTTTTTAAATAAACTATTTGTTGGTGTTGGTAAAGAATTAGAATACTGAATTTTCATAGATTTCAGGTAAAATTTTGGCTTAATATTTTTCAAATCTAGAAGAACATATCATGATTTGCAGAACTTTAATAAATATACCGCGATTATTTTTCAAACTAAGTCGCCTCGTATGACACACCCTACTACAACATTCCTCAGTGGTGGACAAGTGGAACTACAACATTCTTCAGTGGCACTACAAGACACACTACAACATTCATCAGTGATGGATCAGTGGCACTACAACATTCCTCAATAATAATTGATCAGTGGCACTACAAGACACACTACAACATTCCTCAGTGATGGATCAGTGGCACTACAAAACACACTTCAACATTCCTCAGTGATGGTCAGTGGCACTACAAGACACACTACAACATTCCTCAGTGGTGGACAAGTAGCACTACAACATTCCTCAGTGATGGATCAGTGGCACTACAAGACAACACAAATCCCTCTATCATGGTAATATTCCAATCACGATTTTTGGGTAAAGTATTTTTGCAGGAAGGCGAACATCATATATTGCGGTAAAGGTATTGCAGGGTGAACCAATCCTCCCAGCTCTCAGATTGATAAGATAAATATGGTAAAATATGCTCCCCCTAGCCTCTTACACCGCCATGCCTGTCATTCCAGCCGACGGTGGACGCCACGCTTATTTTATTCAGTCACGGGGCCGAGCTTATCATCCTAGATAGGGGGGGGGGGAAGCGTCTTTACCTTATCCTGAGTCGAAGACGTTCATGAATGGAAGGAGAGACCCAATATTATGCCCTGATACCTGACATAAGGCTGTGTGCGTCACCCGAAACAGATGGAAGGGTAGAATGTTAAAAAAAATACGCCATAGGTACTTCAACAACAACTTATGTACATCCCTGTAATTGGGTTGACTGAACATGTACAAATTGATCAACTCTCTCACTCTAGCAACAGTAAAGGCTTCACTAGTGTTCTCCGCCTCACGGTGGTCTAGTGCCCACAATGGACACAGTCCCCTGGAGTCATCATCCTGTCAGGGAATCAGCTCCTCAAACAAAGGATCTGATCACGTTAATAATTCCCAGTTGTTACTTCGTATTTGTATGTTGTTGTTGTTGTTGATAGGGGCCATAAATATATACGATACAATGCGTTTTAGTAATAAAAGTAAAGTTTATTATTTCCTTATACATATACGTGTGTGTGTGTGTGTGTGTGTGTGACTTACGTTTATTGTTTTAGATCAAACTAGGGAGAGGTCAGCACTATTTGTTTCTCATTACTCTACGAAAAACCATCAAATTCTTCACATATTTCAACAACACAATATATCATCGGTAATATTCCTCTCTCAGACGGTGACAGGTGGCTTGACTGTTATTGTGGCTTTATAGTTTTCCCTCATTTTATAGTCACGTTCATAAAGACAGGTCAATCTTGGTGCTATTCTTAGATACTGGTGTGTGAGACGCACTCCTGGGCCGCCCGCCCACGACGAAGGGTGTGGAGACGATAAGCGGCTCTCGGGTGCTCTTGTAGGAGGTATGGGGCAAGTTAAGCGTCCATGTTGACTTTACTGTAGGAAGATGGGAAGACTGTAATAGGACTTATACTTGTGTGTCATAATCATATATTTTTTATTACGTTTTCTTTTTTATTTCCTCTTCACTTCTATCGTTCATTTTGTTGCTTCTTTTTTTCCTCCTCTTCCTTTGCCTCTACTATATTCCATGGTAATTTCTTGTCTCTATTTTTTTCTCTTTTCCTACTTTTCTTGTTCTGTATCTCTCTCTTCTTTTTTTCCTTTCTTCTAATTCTCTTCCACCTTCTTCCCTTTCCTCCCCCACTGTTTCTCCCTTACTAATTATCTTCTTCTTGTCGTTCTCACTCCATTTTTTCCTTCCTTCCCTCCTAATTATCCATCTTTCCCCTCAGTCTATCTTCCCTTCCCACCCCCTCTGTCCTCTCTCATTACCCCTCACTCTCTCACTCCTCTCCATCCCCATAACAGAGTACCGTCACCCGTCAAAAAATTACTCAAATTACAGAAGACTTTACACATAGGGCGAGGTTCATCTTGAAGTAGTCAGAGCTGAGACAACACACGAGGAAGATGGACAACTGGTTATTTTACCGGAGTTATGAGAGTATAAACTTCTTGTACAGTGAGTTTCATTGTTGGGTTTTTAGAAGTCTGTGAAAAGCTATACTGTATATCTATCTGGCGGTAGAAATATATATGTGAAAAGCTATATATCTATATTTGAGTGTGGAAATACATATAAATGATAAGTTATATAATCTATCTGGCTATAAATCTTAGTATTTAAAAGTATATTGTATACATCTGGTTATGTGTAAAAAAAAGTGTATCTAAAAAGTCATATTTATTTATGTGTAAATAAATACATAATAAATATACCTGTAAAAAGGTTTCCCTGTAAAAACATCCATTTATTGCGATCTGTAAAAAGCTGGTGTATATATCCATCTGCTTGTGATCAGTTATGTCCCAGTATCCAGAAGGCTATATATGTACAGTATGTATCCATTATCCAGGCGTCTCCATCCATCATCCATCCACTCTTTTGTGTAAATTAAATCTGAGCGTGGACAACGGGTAGTTACTGTGCACTTTACCTGTGAGCGGGGGCGTAGAAATGATTACAAAGCTGAGGTTAATGTGTGTGTGTGTGTGTGTGTCGACTTGTGAAAGAGACCGAGGGGTACTTGTAAGCCCGGACCTACGGCCTAGAAAACAGTGCGTTAATGTTCGAAATAAGGCAAACAGAGTATTGGGTTTTATATCTAGAAGTGTAAGTAACAAGAGTGCAGAGGTCTTATTGCAACTATATCTTGTGCTAGTTAGGCCGCACCTCGATTATGCGGTTCAGTTCTGGTACCCCTATTATAGAATGGATATAAATTCACTAGAGTCGGTGCAGCGAAGAATGACAAAAATGATTCAGGGTCTTAGAAACCTTCCATATCAGGATAGGTTAAAGAAACTTAACTTGCATTCCCTAGAAAGACGAAGAGTGCGGGGAGATATGATAGAAGTATTTAAGTGGGTGAAAGGAATCAATAAAGGGGATATAGATAAAGTTCTTATAATATCCGAGCAGGATAGGACTCGGAGCAACGGATTCAAGTTGGATAAGTTTAGGTTTAGGAGGGAGATAGGAAGAAACTGGTTCACAAATAGGGTGGTGGACGAGTGGAACAAGCTTAGCAACTTTGTAGTAAGTGCGGGAACTCTGGAAATTTTCAAAAGGAGGCTAGATAGATTCATGGATGATAGAGAGTGGTAATAACTCTCGACAGGAGCTGCCATGCACAGGCCAACCGGCCTATTGCAGACTCCTTCTTTTCTTATGTTCTTATGTTCTTATGTGTGTGTGTGTGTGTGTGTGTGTGTGTGTGTGTGTGTGTTTGTAAAGACTTTATTACACGACCAAATTACACCCAGGAAGCGGAGTTCTTTAAATAAACAAGGGAGCTCAACCAGCCATCACCATCTACCTTCACAGTTCATTACCTCACTCACTACTACATCATTACCCTCAGACAACACCCCGACACAGTCAACAACTTATAAACGCCACATTAAATACCATCATACAGGAGCTAATTCATCATATGCTGAGCCTTCATCAGTGGCTCCAACTGTGAAGAAAAACTCATTTAACTGTACCAAAAAGTGGTTACATAATCGGTTACAGTTGACGATACAGTTACATTACCTAATACAACCTACTGGGTCATCAGATACAGATATTTCATGTTCCCCCTAAAAAGACTTTCCTCGGTGGATTCCCCCTTCTGCCTCTCCCTATATAGTATATGGGGTGATGGGGGAATTGTGATGTGTGTGTGTGTGTGTGTGTGTGAGAGTGAAATTAGCTCTCGTTACCTGTACACCCATTAGTGCTTCGTCTTGTTCTACCTGTGTCTTCAACTCAGTATGTAAATACACAAGAGCGTTTGGGATGTAGGTGTGTTATTCTTCACTGTGTTCACCTGTAACATGAGAGGTACGGAGGTCGTGTGGATATAGTGTCTGCCTCCTGTCCTGAGAGTCGCCGGTTACCACCCAGTTCGCCCAGCTGTGAATGGGTACCTAACATTACAGTTGAAGACGTGAGGGTGGTTGACTACAGTGCTGCCTATGCTGCCTCCTTGTGTACCGGAGACTTAGTATAGTGTGTTGTATTGGTGCTTAGTATAGTGTGTTGTATTGGTGATTAGTATAGTGTGTTGTATTGGTGCTTAGTGTAGTGTGTTGTACTGGTGCTTAGTATAGCGTGTTGTATTGGTGCTTAGTATAGTGTGTTGTATTGGGGCTTAGTATATAGTGTGTTGTATTGGTGCTTAGCATAGTGTGTTGTATTGGTGTTTAGTAGAGTGTGTTGCATTGGGGCTTAGTATAGTGTGTTGTATTGGTGCTTAGTATAGTGTGTTGTATTGGGGCTTAGTATAGTGTGTTGTATTGGGGCTTAGTATAGTGTGTTGTATTGGGGCTTAGTATAGTGTGTTGTATTGGGGCTTAGTATAGTGTGTGTATGGGTGCTTAGTATAGTGTGTTGTATTGGGGCTTAGTATAGTGTGTTGTATTGGGGCTTAGTATAGTGTGTTGTATTGGGGCTTAGTATAGTGTGTTGCATTGGGGCTTAGTATAGTGTGTTGTATTGGGGCTTAGTATAGTGTGTTGTATTGGGGCTTAGTATAGTGTGTTGTATTGGGACTTAGTATAGTCTGTTGTATTGGGACTTAGTATAGTGTGTTGTATTGGGGCTTAGTATAGTGTGTTGTATTGGGGCTTAGTATAGTGTGTTGTATTGGGGCTTAGTATAGTGTGTTGTATTGGTACTACCCCTAACTATCCGGCTGACCTATGAGGCCCACCTGCATCACCCCCACCTCACATAAAGAGTCACTTAACGAGGACTGTTATGGAGACCTCTGTGTTAGGCGCTGAGATTTAACACAGTCCTGTAGACTAGCCCCTTTTTTGTTTTTGCCCCTCTTGTACAGGGATGGCCGGCCCAAGGGCCACCTAGGCGTGAATTTGTTTAAGGTGTATAAAATGTTACCAATGCAAAAACCACACCCTGAGTTAACGAGTTGCATGACCCAATGCCAAGGAATGGTATAAGAAGACCGGACAAATCACCAACTGCACTAGCTAACCATCACCCCGGAATACGAACAGCAAATCGATTAACATGCAGGTCTCCAATTACTGCTGGGTAGACAGAAAGCAAATGGCGTAACGAAACTTGCACATAGTTTCACCCTGCCCGGGTCCGCTCGCTTGTGAGGCGAGCATGCTGACCATTACACCACAGGTCGCCAACGCCTAGTCTTTAACCTCTCCACCATAGAAGGAAATATAACTGTGTAATGTTTACTGTATGTATCTATCTACAGTATACGAGTACTTGTACTTTGGTATATATATTACCCTTCAAGCCTTTTCCCATCGAGTGAAGGTGGCGGAAACACACACACTCTCTTACTGCTGTAGTGGATGTGGTCCGCTGTGGTGCTCCCCTTCCCCTCCATTTCCTTGTTTGTCTTTAAGTACAACTGGCGCCCACATGACGTCTTCTCCTTAATGAATACAGCCAGCCTCTCATCCCTTACATCTCAGCATGACGAGGTCACATAAATCACTGTTCATTATAATTTATATTTATTGTTTTTTACCATTCCGGGTCTGTCTGTTTGTCTGTAATCAGGAATGTATTCAACTCAACTCGCCCTCCAGTTGTGAACAGACTTGTATACAAATCTCGGACGGTTTCCACAGACATCAACATGGCAACTATCACAAGAGTTGGGGATCTTACGTACAAGTGTAATGAGAATAACACATCAAGACCTAAAACTACTCCAGAAACAACACACACACCAGACTGAGATATACCTGAAAAACAACAACGAGGATTGAAAATGATGTAAACTTTTTGGATAATGTGAGGACAGAAGCGTCTCACTTGCCGGGA
This sequence comes from Homarus americanus, assembly GCF_018991925.1. Classification (NCBI taxonomy): domain Eukaryota; kingdom Metazoa; phylum Arthropoda; class Malacostraca; order Decapoda; family Nephropidae; genus Homarus; species Homarus americanus. Next base: position 1,770,452 of record NW_024756871.1, read on the forward strand.
AAATCTTTAACCAAATTGGATCATAGTTTCACGAACACTTCTGGAGAGGATCATAAAGAGGAGATGTGGTGTGGGTAATCCAGGTACATGTAAGAGTTGGCGTCTGGACCCCGTAAAGGACTGATGTAAAGGTGTGGTGACGGCAGCACTTTATGATCACCAGCTCGTGTTCAGGTAAACTCCACACATTATGATACATATTCCAGTTAAAGGTGGTGGGGGGAGGGGGATCATCCATTACCCATGGTTTACTGTTAACCTTAGCTAGGAATATAAACAAGATGTCTCCCAATGAGAATTCTGGGTCTCGATTCATTCATTCATTTTTGTGTGCATTCATTCATGCAGTGTGGGCTTAAATATTATCTAATGAACGAGCCCGATATTATTGCAGCATATCACCAGAATGTTCCTTCATTACCCATATCCCCATCCTTCTGCCCCTCCATCCAGTGCACGACAACTCTCCTGGGACGCACAACCACCAACACACATTACCTGGTTCAAGACACCCCAGACACCAAGTCATGTTATGTCTTTCCGGTGTAGCGTGACGGCTGAGGGCTGTGACGTACAAGACCTAACACACAATGTACCAGTGACAGTGAGAGGATATGGCAGTGGTGGCAGTGACGAGGGAGACGTATCACAGCCAGGAGTGAACCACTGGCTCACTGCCACAAGGTTATCACCTGTCAATCTGACTTATTTTCCTAAAGGATCAGAAGCTTTTACGGGTAACTATCAGTCATTAGTTGACGAGATCATTTCTCGAAAAATCTTTAACTATAACAAGACTGTATTTTATAGTTGACATCCAGGACAGGGGCAACATTTGTCATGTAATAATTTCTTTACGATGTATTTTTTACACCAACATTGTGTTAATTTTATTTTATGGGTCTTATATATACGACTTTTAAACAACTAATGCCAGACGATTTTATTCAGCAGAGAGAAGGCCCCGTACACAAGGGGTTAACAGACTGTCTCTCCCACATACAGAAAGCAGAATGTATACTGAAGCTCTCCATAATGACAACCTTTCTTCCCTGATCCTTATCGTGCACAACATCCTATACAGATCAGTACATGAAGCTGCTGCTCTTGCTCTGTACTTCACTCCGGGTTTAAACTATATTATGTGATATTTAGTTCTTTGACATATAATACTTGATCAAAGGTAAACTCCAGTATACCCCAATATGGTCACCCACGACAGTCATCAACCTTGAGCATGAGTCCTAACCATAGAAGTCCATAACAGTACTCAACCACTTGGTCCTAACTCGAGGCTTTAGTCATGGTCCTCGTCCCTCACGGTTTACGTAATGATTATAGTGGTTCAACTTGGTGGTTCTTAGGATGACCTATGTGGATCCTTTTTGTGACTCCCGGAAACATCAAGACCTTGGCTAAATGTTCCACCTTGGGATAAACTCCGTGTGTCCTCCTCTGGCCTCTACACCAGTGCTTTAAGTACCGTACTGGTGGTTCAGCTAAGTGACCCCCAGTGTTTAAATTTCAATCAGAAATAAAAAAAAAACAAGCCTAAAGTCTAATTCTTGTCTATTGTATTACGTAATTCTCACAAAGGCGATATACGTTTGTGAAGATGGTAAATGGTTCCTATTTATATATGTAAAGGCCTGGGACTTGGGGATAGACGTCCCTTACCAGACTAATCAGGATCTTAATAAAGGAAAGTCAAGGACCATGGTTTTCTGAGGAATAACAAACAGCCGTTTGAGATTGACATCTCTTTACTATAAAAAATATAACACAAAACTCTGACACCACTCAATGAACATCAAGAAACAATTAAGGGAGTCAAACAATTAATGCAGTAAACAGTTAATGGAGTCAAACAATTAATGGAATCAAACAATTACAGGGGGTCGACAACGGATAGAATCAAGAAATGAAAGAGAGTCAGCAATTAAAGGAATCAACAACAAAAGAATCAAACAATGAACAGATATTTCCTACGGCAGTGGCCCTGGGAAAGGTTCTGCAACACGGTGATCCACACTCAGGGTAGGGAAGCGTCCATTCAACTCCACACTCGAGCGACAGTGGCCGATGTCTTGAACTGACAGGAGAACACTGGGGCACAGACGGAGGAGATGCACTGACGGTCGTGGTATGCGGTAGTGGTAGATGACCAGAGAATTGACAGTCGATAGGTGAAGGTCTGGGGACACAGCCCACGAGTCCAGGACCTGTGATGAGATCACAGCCAGAATTTGATGAACAGCGAGGTAGCTAGATAGTGACTGAATGGTGGATGGGGTGAATCTGCCCGTGACACAGGTAGTGGCTGCCGTTCTCACCTCTGTCCATCCCCCCCAAGTATTGGTCGCACCAGCAAACGAGAGAGTTAGCAGCGGTAACGAGCAGGAAGATCGTTTCCGCCCTTACAATATACATTAATTTGTGCTCTCTAGCGATTATAATACATGAATTGTATTACAGGTAATTTATAGATATTTGTAATTGTCATGTAATGTTATCTGTTAAAAATGAAATTTCTTTCATTCAGTAAACTTTTGTATATGAAGATGTAGCCCACTGGTGTATAGAGGGCTACCACACTGCTGCCACGTAACATAGTATGCTACCACACTGCTGCCACATAACATAGTAGGCAACCACACTGCTGTCACGTAACATAGGCTACCACACTGCTGCCACGTAACATAGGCTACCACACTGCTGCCACGTAACATAGTATGCTACCACACTGCTGCCACGTAACATAGTAGGCTACCACACTGCTGTCACGTAACATAGGCTACCACACTGCTGCCACGTAACATAGTATGCTACCACACTGCTGCCACGTAACATAGTAGGCTACCACACTGCTGCCACGTATAGGCTACCACACTGCCACGTAACATAGTATGCTACCACACTGCTATCACGCAACATAGTAGGCTACCAACAGCTGTCACGCAACATAGTAGGCTACCACACTGCTGTCACGTAACAGGCTACCACACTGCTGGGCTACCACACTGCTGTCACGTAACATAGGCTACCACACTAGTAACATAGTGGGCTACCACACTGCTGCCACGTAACATAGGCTACCACACTGCTGTCACGCAACATAGTAGGCTACCACACTGCTGTCACGCAACATAGTAGGCTACCACACTGCTGTCACGGCTACCACACGCAACATAGTGGGCTACCACACTGCTGCCACGTAACATAGGCTACCACACTGCTGCCACGTAACATAGTAGGCTACCATACTGCTGTCACGCAACATAGTAGGCTACCACACTGCTGCCACGTAACATAGGCTACCACACTGCTGTCACGTAACATAGTAGGCTACCACACTGCTGTCACGTAACATAGTAGGCTACCACACTGCAGTGACGTAACATAGTAGGCGACCACACTTCTGTCACGCAACATAGTAGGCTACCACACTGCTGTCACGTAACATAGTAGGCTACACACTGCTGCCACGTAACATAGTAGGCTTCCACATTGCTGTCACGCAACATAGTAGGCTACCACACTGCTGTCTCGTAACATAGTAGGCTACCACACTGCTGCCACGTAACATAGTAGGCTACCGCACTACTTTCACGCAACATAGTAGGCTACCACACTGCTGTCACGTAACATAGTAGGCTACCACACTGCTGTCACGCAACATAGTAGGCTACCACACTGCTGCCACGTAACATAGTAGGCTACCGCACTACTGTCACGTAACATAGTAGGGTACCACACTGCTGCCACGTAACATAGTAGGCGATCACACTGCTGCCACGTAACACAGTAGGCGACAACACTGCTGTCACGTAACATAGTAGGCTACCACAGTGCTGTCACGTAACATAGACTACCACATTGCTGTCACGCAACATAGTATGCTACCACACTGCTGTCACGTAACAGTAGGCTACCACACTGCTCTCACGTAACATAGTAGGCTACCACACTGCTCTCACGTAACAAAATACAATTAACTCGCTCTAACCTTTATCTTTACGTTTTTGTGTGAGTCAATATGACACAATGGACGAAGAATTTGGAGAACCCTACCGAGACAACAGGAGTCGCAGTGTTTATTTTGAAAATCATACTTTTTTGAGCGCTGAACATTATAACCATTGTGTTGTCTCGCTGTCTGCACGGTGATTTACGGCTATGGTTCATATTTTTGTACATTTTAAACACTAACAAGGAAGCGACATAAAACTAGGAAGACTTCCAGCCTCTCTCTCTGAGGACCTCGACCGTGATCCCCCTCCCCCCGTGTCCTGGCGTTGTTTCCACTCTAAGGACTGCACACAGGGAGGGGGAGTCTCTTTGGTGAGATCCTTTCTCTCTCATCACTTTGGACTGGATATCTTTTTGTATAGCAATATTCGTGTCTGTCTCTTTATCTGTCTTTATTTAATTAGTGTATTTTGACACACACACACTTATATATCATTTGTAAATCTAGAGACCCATTCTCCAATTATGTAATTGTATATTTTGAGCCTTCCGGCTGCCATGCTCATTCAATAAACCGTTAATTATTATTATTATTATTATTATTATTACACACTGTCACCTGCCTGAGCGCTCGGGAACTCGCATGGCGTGAGGCATATGTTCACTCCTCTATTCCACACAAGCTATTAACTTGTTAATTGTACTCATTATATTATTATTGTTCTTAGTTACTTAGGTTAATTGTATATTTATGTATGTTATTAATATGCATCATTGTCTTACTCTGTTAAGTCAAATTAAGAGTAGTATTAATTAATTATATGAACTATCCAGCAAATGTCCTGGATCACGTGATATGAGACGCTCTCCTCCAAGGCGTGCCCCACGCCTCCCCAGTAGCGAAAAACCGTGGCATATGGTAGACGTGTCCATTCATTCTCTAGCCTTGACCCTTGTCTAGTGCCTTGTCCAGTAGGGTGTGTCATACGGAGGCGAATTTTTTTTTTTTTTAGTTTGAAAAATCGGCCCATGGTATTAATGATGTAGTTCTATGTGCAGAATCATATGATATCTTCAGATTTGAAAAGTTTTAATGTTTTGCTAGGTAAATTTTAACTTGAAATCTTATGAAAATTCAGTATTCCTACCCTTTTACCAACACCACTAAATAGCTTATTTAAAGTAAAGTAAATGTATCAGGTTAATTTATTAGGATGAAAATGATCCAGAATAGTGAAACGAATGATCTTGACACATTTATTAAATTTAATATTCCTTTAGAAACAAAATCATCAAATACAAAAACCGGTTTTACTACTACGACCCGGTGTTGCTGCACCATAGAGAACATGTCTTTCTTGCTTCTGTTTCTACTCATCACCTCCCTGCTGACCACCTGAGCTCGGATGTAGCCTTCCCTCCTCTCCTGGCTGTACACGTGACTGCTGGCCTCGCTCACTTGCTGTACACAACGCTCTATACTCTGGGTGTGCGAGGGCCAGGCAGGGACATGCATGGGGTTGTCCAGGAAAGCTCTGACTTGAACATTGGTGAGGCTGCAGGTAAGAGGGGCTCACTGCCAGCCTGGATGTTATCCAGATCTATGAGATCAGTGAGGGTCTTGAACTCCAGACGACCTCAGGAGCCTCCTTAATCCTCAGGCTGAACGTCACCCCAACCTGACTGCAGATCCTCCCATGTTCATGATCCAAGATCTTGACTCAAGCACTCCCTATCCTACTGCAGAGCATTGTCTTCAAGAATCAGCTCGATGAGCATACCTGGTAAAGATCCTCCTCACAGCCCTGCCCACAATCTGAACAACTCTTCCTTGGCTGACCTCAGGGAGCCTGGCTGGAAGAGAACATGCCTCGACCTCGGAGAACGATGACTTGACCTTGTGTTGAACCACTTAAGACACCACGATGAATGCAATGCAATGTTCAGTTGTAGAAGTTTTCTAGTCTCTCTTTTCTAGTTTATGATGAGCGACCCAAATTCTGCAGAACCTGAGAGCTGTTGTGAGCCACCTAGAATGTGAGACTGGGACCTATCTGCAGGTAAGCAAGTCTATCAGGTATGACCCCAGTTTTGATGGTATAATTGCAAATCATGTAACCATAAAATTTAGCCGCACTCAGGTCGTCAATGGCCAGTGTGCGCAAGTCAACGAGTGGAGGCCAAACCCAGTGGATTTTCAAAGTTTCTGGATTTATTTCTAACTCAGTGGCAGAGCTCAGCATCTTGCCAGATGGACTGCACCATCCGGTTGTTTGAAAGATTCCGCTTATCCAGCTCCTGGATCAGATGTCTGAGTGGCAACTCGTTGGTGTGGAGGTCACAAACAATCCAGACCAGCTTCCTCCCAATCTTCCCGCTCTATCCACTGTATGACCCCCCCTTGCCACCTCCTGTGTTCGTGTTGGTGCTGTCCCTCCAATGGCCTGCAGGGTCTGGTCTACGCTCTCTCTGAGCCAGTTCACAATGTTATCTGCCACTATCTCAGCTGGTTTCCTCTGATGTTACTATCTTTTCCTCTGGAAGTGAAACGCCGGCCAAAATACTTTCCTCCCTGGTCACTGGTGGCAGTTCCTCCTTCACCATGGCAGGGAACAACTTGGTCAGAATCTCCAACTTTCATGGAACACTTTTAGTGGCCATCCTTCTTCCCATTTAAACAAACAATTGATTCCATTTTCTTATCCTTATCAAACTCCCCTTCTTCTAGGTTACTGGGACAAGTTTTCTCCTGAGCTCTCCTTACTTTGGCCATGACCGTCACCAGGTAACATCATCAGGTGTTATCAAACCACCGTCAATCCAGGCAGCTGTTGCTATATCTGCAGCTCTTCCTAGAATCAGTGTGGTGTCGCATGTCAGCCAGAGCTTATGCTCGACATCTTTCCCATTTCGAATCTATGTCTGGAAGAAGCCAGACCATTATTTTCGCCAGAATGTGTCACTTATTCTCCCCGGTCAGCACTCGACTGGCCATGGGAAGTCATTAAACTCTGAATCAGCTTGACTCCAATCATCGGCCTTTTTTACCTCACCCTACCTTCAAGTCTCCTTCTCGGCAAACCTTTCTCCTCTTTCTCTGTCTCTCTGTAGCCTTCCTGTCTCTTGGACTCCGAATATTCATAGAAATCATGAGAGCCCCTATACTGCCAGTCTTCTCTCTCTCTGTGCTTTGACAAATGCCAGTTCGATCACAGGAATCTTTCAGTTCACGCTTGGTAAATACAGGAGATGTGGGCCTCGGATGGCGGCAGTCACGATCGCATCCAAACTGGTGACAGAGAACACCGGCACCCGCGTTATTATAAGTCAGCTAACTGGTCCAGTTGTTTGGCAGCTGTCCTTAACTGCAAGTTTTCCTCTCCCAAGAGAGATATCTCTTGCTCTTTCCCCAACTGTCATTAGCAGTCTCTCACTAATCTTCTTCTGACTTGTTATGACTCGAGGCTTTGAACTGAGCGTTAGCTAGAGGCACTGTGCCAAGACAGCTTTGGTCATATCACTGGCAATGTCTTTGTTTGTAAGTTCTGGTTCTTTTCACTGATTTGCCTGATTAAAACACCGGTGATCCCAAAGCATCCTCAATGTAGGCAACTCCGACTTCAGGAGCTCTTCCAGACCCAAGATAGTGACTGAGATGGCTGATTTTTTGGTTCCTCGTCCTGACACAAGCAGCCATCGCAACATTATCAACTTATAAATGCATCAGAATCTGAAACAGAAAAAATATTGTTAGTTGGGTTGTTAAAGAATGAAGTCAGAAAAGCAATGTTCACTATTTAATTGTAATGCACTAATGTGAAGACAAAGGATTTTATTTAAATTTTACGCCAAAATCTCAACACCTGGAAAAGCACAAAAACACGAAACTGAAATTATTTTCTGTTGGTACACACTAAATTCACCAAAAGGATAATGTTAAAGTTTGAGTTTCTGATCTTCCTCCTATGACACAACCCTACTATACTAAGCCCCATACAACACACTATACTAAGCCCCAATACAACACACTATACTAAGCCCCAATACAACACACTATACTAAGCCCCAATACAACACACTATACTAAGCACCAATACAACACACTATACTAAGTACCAATACAACACACTACACTAAGCACCAATACAATACACTAAACTAAGCCCCAATACAACACTCTATACTAAGCCCCAATACAGCACACTATACTAAGCCCCAAAAAAAACACACTATACTAAGCACCAATACAACACACTATACTAAGCACCAGTACAACACACTATACTAAGCACCAATATAACACACTCTTATTTACAAAATCATTAGACACTGGAGTTGTGCCAGACTTGTGGAAACAGCCAAATGTAGTACCCATATTCAAAAAGGGAGACAGAGCATCAGCGTCAAATTACCGGCCGATCAGTTTGACGTCAGTAGTGGGGAAATTTCTTGAATCAATTATAGCAGATAGCATCCGATCGCATCTAGAGAAAAGCAAATTAATCTACGACGCAACATGGGTTTACAAAGGGAAAATCTTGTCTAACAAATCTGCTAACGTTTTTAGAAAGTCTTCGAGGTATTAGATAATGACGAAAATTACGATGTTATTTACTTAGACTTTAGCAAAGCATTTGACAGAGTACCGCATCAGAGGCTTTTGAGAAAATTAAGGCTCATGGTATGGAGGGAAAGTTTTAAATTGGATAAAATCATGGCTCACCGATAGAACGCAGAGGGTCAGCGTAGATGTTAAATCTAAGTGGGGCTGTAACCAGTGGGGTTCCCCAGGGTCAGTACTAGGCCCACTCTTGTTCATAATCTACATAAACGATCTAGATACTGGGATCAGCAGTGACATAAGCAAGTTTGCGGATGACACCAAAATAGGCGCAAATTAATTCAGGGCAGGATGCAAATGTATTACAGGAGGATCTAAATAAACTGCAGGGGTGGTCTGAAAAATGGCAAGTGAAATTCAACACCAGCAAGTGCAGCGTACTTATATTGTATACAGCCTTAACAACATCAACCTAGAGAAGTCGACTTGTGAAAGAGACCTAGGGGTACTTGTAAGCCCTGACCTACGGCCTAGAAAACTGTGTGTTAATGTTCGAAATAAGGCAAACAGAGTATTGGGTTTTATATCTAGAAGTGTAAGTAACAAGAGTGCAGAGGTCTTATTGCAACTATATCTTGCGCTAGTCAGGCCGCACCTCGATTATGCGGTTCAGTTCTGGTGTCCCTATTATAGAATGGATATAAATTCACTAGAGTCGGTGCAGCGAAGAATGACAAAATGATTCCGGGACTTAGAAACCTTCCATATCAGGATAGGTTAAAGAAACTTAACTTGCATTCTAGAAAGACGAAGAGTGCGGGGAGATATGATAGAAGTATTTAAGTGGGTGAAAGGAATCAATAAAGGGATATAGATAAAGTTCTTATAATATCCGAGCAGGATAGGACCTGGAGCAACGGATTCAAGTTGGATAAGTTTAGGTTTAGAGGGAGATAGGAAGAAACTGGTTCACAAATAGGGTGGTGGACGAGTGGAACAAGCTTAGCAACTTTGTAGTAAGTGCGGGAACTCTGGAAAGTTTCAAAAGGAGGCTAGATAGATTCATGGATGATAGAGAGTGGTAGTAACTCTCGACAGGAGCTGCCATGCACAGGCCAACCGGCCTATTGCAGACTCCATATTTTCTTATGTTCTTATGTTCTTATGTTCTACTAAGCCCCAATACAACACACTCTACCAAGCACCAATACAACACACTAAACTAAGCACCAATACAACACACTACAATAAGCACCAATACAACACACTATATTAAGTACCAATACAACACACTATGTTAATCACCAGCAGATATTGCAAGTCAATATCAGTCCCATTCATTGACACCGGGACAACTTTGCGGCAGAAGGACCTGGCGCGTAGGGATGGGGTGTACCTGTCTAGGATGAGTAGCAAATTTTGGCCAGTTTCAGAGGGCATGGAAAAGATATTTTAAACTGCTAGGGAACATATGAGCACGGGGGTGAGGTGATCAGGAAAGCAAAACAAGTGAAAGATTACAGGGAAATAGTCTTAGGAATGATGACAAACTAAATTAGATAGAGTTTAAAAACTAAACGCTGTAAGGGAGTGAATTGCGAACATGACTAACTTAAATGTATACTACGGCGAAATAGTAGTAGTATATAAAACAAAATGGATGATATTAGGGCCTTGGTATACCGAAAAATCGATATAATTGCATTCACTGAAACATGGATCAACCTATTACACGCGGAGTTACCAGTTTATCACCAAATTGCGGGTTACAAACTGTTCCATACCGATAGGCGTGACCAGAAAGGAGGCAGTAGCAATTATATTAGGATAATCTGAAGTGTAAAATACAACAGAAATAAAACGAGAGGAATACAGAAAAATTTGGATAGAATTAAGTACGGGAAAAAATTAACGAGGAGTAAATATATGACCTTCAATCTTGATAGCGCCACGAGCTTTTAATTTATTCTGGGGATGAAATGCGGCATTCCTTCCATGCGTCATCAAAAAGTCTGGCGGAAGGAAGCATTTTAACCTGGCCAAAGATTGACTGACCTTACGGTAACTCCAGAATCAGAGTAATTTTTCAGACGATCCAGGACTGTTTCAAGTCATATATAACCAATCCATGGTGCGTCATTATTTCATTTGAAGCCCTGGTTTGTCATGGAGAAAACCTCATTAGCAATATGTTTATAGTAGGGAACTTAACTTGCAAACAGCTTATTATCACAAAGAAATTGATCTCTTAGTTTGATTTTCAGGCAGAATTTAAAGCGAAAATTCTACCAAGTACTGATTTCAAGGCTGGGCAAACTTATAGCTTAAAGAGGCAGTTGAGAGAGGGGTGTCGCGCTTGGCGCTGTGAACCTGACAGATGACACTGACTGATAACGAGATCTGAGATTGCCCAGTTCCAAGACACTTAAATAGTGAGTTACTTAATGCACAAAGGCAGAACATACCATACAAAAACTCAAGATCAGAATAAACAATGACCCTAATGACAAATAATTATTTAAAGAACATCACACAAAGGGAAGGCTATAGGTAGAAAGATAAATCGGCGAAATTCCTCCTCCGGGACTATAGGGCACATTATAGTTTAAAACTGGAGATAAGGAAAGAAAAAGGAGAATAACAGGAGGTAAGGATAGCAAGGGAGGTTAAATAATAAAACCTAAAGATTCGCAATAAATGTATCAAACTAAAACACGAGGGTACATTTTGGACTACGGTCAGACTCGCGAAAGCACACTGATAACGACAGAGAAATGAGCAATAATTTGAATAAATATTTTTTCAACAAGCCACCATCGAAAATTTAAACATGATACCCGGAGGCACCGACCCTATTCAGAGATAGTAAATAAAACAATGGGCGAGATAGTAGTGACTAGTAACGATGTTAGTAAGCAAATAGACAAACAAGTTTAATAAGTCACCTGGTCCCAACGATATTTGCTAGAGTACAGTGCTAGAATGCAAGGAAGAGCTGGGTATGCCTCATAAAGTTGTTTTCTAACAGTGTCCTTAAAAAACAGGTGTAGTACCAGAATCCTGGAGGATAGCGAATGTAAATACCGATTTTCAAGAAGGGGGATAGAGATCACTATCCCCAACTACCGCCCAATCAGTCTAACATCAATAGTAGCAAATTACCGGGAAGCAATCATTTCAAACTCTATTCGAAATCACCTGGAGAAGCACAGATTGATTAATGATTCCCAGCATGGCTTCACAAGCGGACGTTCTTGCCTAACTAATCTATTAACATTTTTTTCATCAGTTTTCGAATCGGTGGACGAGGGGCACAATTATGATGTGGTATATCTCGACTTTAGCAAAGCCTTCGACAGAGTCCCCCACGAAAGACTAATTAGAAGGTAGAAGCTCATGGCATCAAAGGTGACATCCTTAAATGGATTAGGGCGTGGTTACAGGACAGGAAACAGCGAGTGAGCATTAACGGCACTAAGTCCCATTGGAGCAATGTCACAAGTGGAGTTCCCCAAGGCTCAGTACTTGGACCATTATTATTTATTATATACATAAACGACATAGATATCGGCATAGACAGCAACATAAGTAAATTTGCTGATGACACTAAAATAGGACGTGTTATCAAATCTGACGAGGACTCGGCAAAACTACAGGAAGATCTAAACAAATTTTTCGAATGGTCTGAAAATTGGCAGATGAAATTCAATGTCGACAAATGTAAAGTACTCAGTATAGAAGATGTAAACAGGGAAACCAGATACCAGATGAACAACGATGCCATAGAGAAATCCGACTGCGAGAGAGATTTAGGAGCAATGATAAGTAGGAACCTTAAGCCAAGTAAACAATGTGTTTTTGCTCGTAACAAGGCTAATAAAGTACTTGGGTTCATACAAAGGAGTGTTAGTTACAAGACTAGCGAGGTCATCCTAAAACTGTATCTTGCTCTTGTGAGACCACACCTGGATTACGCAGTTCAGTTCTGGTCACCGTATTACAGAATGGATATAGAATCCTTGGAAAGAATTCAGAGGAGAATGACAAGACTAATCCCGGGCATTAAGAACCTTGAGTATAGAGACAGGTTAAAGCATCTTAATTTGCACTCCCTCGAGAGACGTAGAGCGAGGGGCGACCTGATAGAGGTGTATAAGTGGAAGGCAGGGCAAAACAAAGGGAACATTACAACGGTACTCAAACTATCCAACCAGGAGCGAACTCGTAACAATGGTTTTAAATTAGACAAATTTAGATTTAAGCGTGAAATAGGTAAACACTGGTTCTTATGTTCTTACAACACACTATGCTAATCACCAACACAACACACTATACTGAGTACCAATACAACACACTACACTAAGCACCAATACAACAAACTATACTAAGTACCAATGCAACACACTATGCTAAGCAGCAATACAACACACTATACTAAGCACCAATACAACACACTGTACTAAGTACCAATACAACACACTATACTAAGCACCAATACAACACACTACACTAAGCACCAATACAACACACTACACTAAGCACCAATACAACAAACTATACTAAGTACCAATGCAACACACTATGCTAAGCACCAATACAATACACTATACTAAGCACCAATACAACACACTACACTAAGTACCAATACAACACACTATATTAAGTACCAATACAACACACTACACTAAGCACCAATACAACACACTACACTAAGCACCAATACAACAAACTATACGAAGTACCAATGCCACACACTATGCTTAGCACCAATACAACACACTATACTAAGCACCAATACAACACACTATACTAAGTACCAATACAACACTATATTAAGCACCAATACAACACACTACACTAAGCACCAATACAACACACTAAACTAAGCTCCATTACAACACACTATACTAAGCACCAATACAACACACTACACTAAGCACCAATACAACACACTATACTAAGCCTCAATACAACACACTATACTAAGCCTCCAGTACACAAGGAGGCAGCATAGCTGGCACTGCACTAAATCACCTTCACGTCTTCAACTGCAATGTTAGGTACCCATTCAAAGCTGGGTGAACTGGGCGATAATCGACGACTCTCAGGACAGGAGGCAGACTCTGTATCTACACGACCTCTGCACCTCTCATGTTACAGGTGAACACAGTGAAGAATAACACACCTACATCCCAAACGCTCTTGTGCATTTACATACTGAGGGGAAGACACAGGTAGAACAAGGCGAAGCACTATAGGCACAGGTAACGAGAACTAATCTGACACACACACACACACACACACACACCACCGTCGGTGAGACAAGACGTGCCCCGGAGGCGCTCCCGGTTTTAGCAGCCAGGCCGAGTCTGTTTGGCCCTGCCCCTTCCCCCTGCTATATCCCAACGCCCTACCAGCCTTACTACACCGGGATCTATTCAGCAAAACATTCTAGTGATTAGTGAACGATTGATTACCGAGCAGTGTTCCTATAGTGCACTTAAGGAATAGCACAAAAGCACAGCAGTGTAATTCTGAGTGTGACTGGACCCGACCTGACATCACCTCCCGGCTTCACCTGACCTCACCTCACGGCGTCGACTGACCTAACCTGAAGGCTGGAGCACACCTGCATCCCCCCAAGCTACTGTCCTGGCCACGTGGCCACACACCTGCAGGCGAGCCGGTTGGCCTTGCACCTTGGTATATCCCAACGCCCTACCAGCCTCACTACACCGGGACTTTCTCAGCAAAAGATTCAAGTCATCAGTGCAATAAGTGATTATCATACAGTGCTCCGATAGTGCACCCCAAGGAAAAGTCAGACAGTGGACACTTTATCGGTCACCTTCAAAGTGCCAGTGACAAGGACCACCGTGGTGTTTACATATATCGTGAAAACTGTGTCGGTGACCCCAAGCACCAGGGACAAAGACCCACGGTCTTTACGACTGACAAATATTAACAGATGTCTACCAGTGTCTCAGTGGCCCTCAAAGTGCCGTCAGTGACTTTATGGCCACCGGAGACAAACACTTCCGTCCGCCCACAACAGATATCAACAGATGGCCACCAATCACTTACTTCCGACGCACTCTGTACCATCTAAAGCGTGGGAACGGTTATCCTGATGGCAGTGTTATCGCACGACTCAAGTCACTGAACATATTCCACGCGCGTAGCCGTAGACAGGGCCGTCATACACATAAGCCCATTAGGACCGTAACCTCCACTAGGAAACCGGAGAAACCCACCCCTGACAGACCGTACCACTACACTGAAGTTCCACGGATATGGTATGATCTCCCGTCTCTACTGCTATCCAACGTCACTTCCCTAGCTAACAAGTTGGCAACGAGCTGGCAACTACAGTCAGGTCAGCCGCCGCGAGCGTCGTTGCCATATGTGAGGCTTGGCAAATTGTGCCTGAAACGTGTCATATTGAGAGATATCAACTCTTTCATCACCTTCGTTCACATAGACGCGGAGGGGGCGTTGCCCTCTTCTGTGAAGATGACCTACGCCTGTCACGCCTTGATGTTCAAGTCCCAGCAGATGTGGAAGCATTATGGGTACGTGTTGTGCCACGGGCCCACCCGCGCCACACTGTTTCCATCATAATCTGTGTGGCATACCATCCGCCTCGCTCACCCACCAGAGACCCTCTTATCAATCATCTCACTACCACCTCAGAGTTAGGTACCCATGTGCCAAGTTAGTATTATGTGGGGATTATAATGAAATTGACACCACTGATATCCAGGACCAGCTATCACTATCACAAGTTGTGAACTTCCCCACACACGGTCAAAATACCCTTGACCTTATCTTAACTGACTTAGCGGACCAGTACCAACCACCTCAACCAATGACTCCTATCGGGTGTAGCACACACTTACCAGTGCTCTGGTCCCCAGCTGCCACTCCCATTCAAGTACAGAGACCCTACATCAAGACCTACAAGCCGATTACTGACTCTGCGGTGCGTCTCTTCGGGCAGTGGATAGTTCACCATCCCTGGACTGAAGTAATTAGCGTGGATGACGTGGAAACCAAATGGATAAATTATGCCAACGCCACCACGAAAGCTCACCACCACTTCTTCCCCGAGAAGTCCGTCAGATCTCACCCAGCTGACTTGCCCTGGATCACACCTCGGATCAAAAGACTTATGCAACAGAGAGACAGAGCCTTTCATCTCAATGACCACATCCGCTACAGGTCCCTTCGCAACCGAGTTATCCGCGAAATACGCACTGCAAAGAAGTCCCACTACCCAACCAAATTACAACACCTGAAGCAGACCAACATCAGTCAATGGTATGGTATGCTTAAAGAACTCTGTGGACTAAACAATAAGACACACCCCCTCCCCTTCCTTAGGCATCTCACTAATGTTGACGCAGCTGAGCAATCAAATAACCATTTCGCTACTATATACCAGACGCTCCTCCGGCTTGACACAACCACTCTCCCTGCTTACCTACCAGTGCCCCTTCCCACTGACTTAGTAGAAGAATTTGAAGTAGCAAAACGCCTGGACAAACTAAAATTAAAACGCTCTACCACCCCCACTGACTTACCAATGAAACTCTTCAAGGAGTTCTCCCGGAGCTTGCTAAACCCCTATGCTCCATCATCAATGCTTCTCTCAGTCAAGCCAGATGCCCATCTGACTGGAACACCTCTTACGTATCACCAGTGCCCAAGTCAACCAGCCCACAATCCTTAAATCAGCTACGACCTATTGCAATCACCCCAATACCCAGCCTAATCTGTGAAAGTTTTGTGTTCGACTGGGCTTATGCTGATATTGCAGGAGACGTAGACCCTCAGCAATTTGGCAACATGGAAACTATCCTCCATCCACTCACTGTCTTGTCAGCTTTCTCGATTACATATACCGCCATCTCGAGAAACGAAAAACGTCTGTAGCTGTCGCCTTCATTTATTTCACTAAAGCATTCGACCTAGTCGACCACAATATAATCATCAACAAAGCCATTGACCTCGGGCTTCGGAGAAATCTTATACCATGGCTTACAGACTTCCTCAGTGACCGACGCTTCCGAGGGGCTGTCTCCACCTTTCAGTCACTCACCTGTGGCGTCCCCCAAGGCACCAAGATGGGACCACTCTGCTTCCTTATGCTCATCAATGATGCCCTAAGAGAAACCCCTGCTCGCTGGAAATATGTCGACGACTCCACCATTGGGATCAGCGTCAACAATTCTGCTCCCGACTATACCGCCCTTCAGGATTTATTGAACAGTCTTCAAAACTGGGCCACCATGTCACCATCAACCATACCAAGACCATGGTTATGCACTTCAACCTCTCCTCCGACATTGTCCCACCTCCTTCCATTACTTTAGGTCCGAACACACTCCAGGGTGTAAATTCCATGAAGCTCCTCGGCGTCACCATAGACAACAAACTAAATTGGAAACCACACGTCAGTGAAGTTGTCAAATCCTCCAGTTTCCGTCTCCACCTCCTCCGCCGACTCAAGTCCCTCGGAGTTCCTGCACCCGAGCTCCTCAGTGTTTACTCAACATTCATACTTCCCAAGCTCACCTATGCCTCCCCCACCTGGTCTTCCTCCCTAAATGCCACACAACATAAACATCTAGAAAAAGTGCAAAAGAGGGCATGCAAGATCATTCTCTCCCCTTCCTACTCCACATATCAAGAAGCGCTCAACACACTGACCCTTTCGACTCTCACTGACCATCACCACGACCTCATCTGCAAATTTGGTAAGAAGCTTCTACACCATCCTCGACACCGGCTCCTACTACCACCTGAGATCCCTAGCCCGAGAATTGCTGTTCGACACCACAACCGCATCCAGCCCATACGTGCACGAACTGATCGCTATAAGAATAGCCCAGTCCCAACCATTGTAAAAATTATCAATAACTTGTAATAAACCAGTGTATTCACTCCCAGTAAATACTACTTCTTGCACTGTCACTATGTTGAAATGCCCTGTAGTTTGAGCTTTTCCCCATCTAGTTATTATATATCTTATTTATATCACTTATGTTATTTGTATATTATTTGGAATTCGAAACCCATTCCCCAAATATGTAACTATATTTTCAGCCTTCTGGCTGCCAAGATCTTTCAATAAACCGTTAATTATTATTATTTATTATTACACACACACACACACACCCTCTCGCATCACAATTCCCCCATCACCCCATATACTATATAGGGAGAGGCAGAAGGGTGAATCCATTGAGGAAAGTCGTTTTAGGGGGAACATGAAATATCTGTACCTGATGACCCAGTAGGTTGTATTAGGTAATGTAACTGTATCGTCAACTGTAACCGATTATGTAACTGAGGATCCACCCCGATGATGTCCTATGGATTACGCCCCGCATAAAAAGACTCATTGAGCGGCGCAACAAGGCATACTACACCAACAACCGCCTGTACAAAAGTCTATGTAACCAGGTCATCAGGGAAATCAAGTCGACCAAGAAGACTTACTATCCCAGGAAAGTGCACGGCCTCAAGGAAGTCGGCATCGGTCAGTGGTACTCCAAGGTAAAAGATCTCTATGGTCTCAACCGCCAGTCTCCCACACTTCCTTTCATCTCACATTTACCTGGTGAGGAGGCAGCTGAGATAATTAATAACCATTTTGCTACCATATGTCATACCTTACCCAGTCTTGACCTCACTCTCCTCCCGGCTTACTTACCTTCCCCCTCCCCCCCCTCCCAGTGTTCAACCATATGAAATCGCCAACAAACTCCTGAAATTTAAATCCAAACGCTCCACGACCCCAATTGACCTACCAATCAAACTATACAAGGAGTTTGCAGTCGAACTTGCCACCCCCCTCTGTTCTATTATTAATGCATCCCTCAGACAAAGCAAATGCCCTAATGAATGGAAAACCGCATTTGTCACCCCCATCCCCAAGGTCACCACCCCACAGTCCCCTAATGACCTCAGGCCAGTTGCCATTACCCCCATACCCAGTCTACTTTGTGAGGACTTTGTCTTTGAGTGGGTATTTGCCAGAATCTATCAGTCAATTGATCCACAGCAATTTGGCAATATGAGGACCTCCTCTACATCACACTGCTCGGTGAGCTTCCTGGATTTTCTGCACAAAAACTTGCAGAAACGTAAGACATCACTGGCCGTTGCCCTTGTTGACTTCAGGAAGGCCTTTGACCTTGTTGATCACTGCACTGTTATCAACAAGGCTATTGCACTAGGGCTGCCTACCAACCTGGTCTCATGGCTCACTGATTTCTTGAGTGGACGTCGCCAGGCAGTGAAGTATCAGGGCTCGGTCAACACATTCCAACACCTCACCTGTGGTGTTCCCCAGGGGGACCAAGATGGGACCACTGTGCTTCCTCATCCTGATCAACGACGCTCTATCGGACACTCCTCACAGGTGGAAGTACGTGGATGACTGCACTGTGGGGGTTTCAGTGGATAACACCGCACCAGACTACTCATCGCTACAAGGCACCCTGGACAGGCTACAGGCATGGACTACGAAGAACAAGGTCACCATCAACCACACCAAAACCGTAGTCATGCACATCAATACCGCCACCACTCCAGTGCAAGCCCCAGCAGTCACAGTGGGTGCCCGTCCTCTCCAGCTGGTGTAGTCTGCCAAACTCCTGGGTGTAACTATAGACAACAAACTTGACTGGAAGGCCCATGTAAATAACACAGTCAAGGCAGCCTCGTGCCGTCTCTACATGCTACGACGACTTAGGTCACTTGGGACACCCACGCCAAAGCTGAGGACCATCTACAACGCCTTTATTCTCCCCAAACTAACGTATGCGTCACCAGCCTGGTCGTCTTCTCTCAACTCCACCCAACAACGTCAGCTAGAGAAGGTACAGAAAAGGGCCTGCAGAATCATGCTCGGCTCAGACTACTCCGGCTACACCAACGCTCTCTCCACCCTGGAAATGCCATCCCTCAGTGACCTCCACCACCAAGCACTGGAAAGGTTTGGCAGCCAATTAATGCATCACCCTCGTCATCGCCACCTCCTGCCAACGGCAGCCCCCGGCCCACCTCGCGCAGTCCGCCACTACAACAAAATTCAGCCCATAAGAGCCCGCACCGATAGATATAAGAATAGCACCATCCCATCTATTGTTAAAATAATAAACAACTCCTGATTTATGTTACTGTACAGCCCTGTAAATGTATTCAGTGCATATTATATCATTATGTCTAAATCAAATGTAAGTCTGTATATTTTCAGCCACCTGCTGCAACTCTATTGATAAACCGTTTATTATTATTATTATTATTATTATTATTATTACACACACACACACAGTAACCTCAGCTCTGTAATCATTTCTACGCCCCCGCTCACAGGTGCAGTACACAGTGACTACCCGTTGTCCGCGCTCAGATTTAATTCACACAAAGGAGTGGATGGAGGATGGATGGAGACGCCTGAAGGACACCCCCCCACCTGGATAATGGATACATACTGTACATATATAGCCTTCTGGATACTGGGACATAACTGATCACATGCAGATGTATACATACGCCAGCTTTTTACAGATCGCAATAAATGGATATTTTTACAGAGAAAACCTTTTTACAGGTATATTTATTATGTATTTATTTACATAAATATATATGACTTTTTAGATACACTTTTTTTACACATAACCAGATGTATGCAATATAGTTTTAAATACTAAGATTTATAGCCAGATAGATTATGTAACTTATTATTTACATGTATTTCCACACTCAAATATAGATAAATAGCTTTTTACATATATATTTCTACCGCCAGATAGATATACAGTATAGCTTTTCACAGACTTCTAAAAACCCAACAATGAAACTCACTGTACAAGAAGTTTATACTCTCATAACTCCGGTAAAATAACCAGTTGTCCATCTTCCTCGTGTGTTGTCTCAGCTCTGACTACTTCAAGATAAACCTCGCCCTCTGTGTAAAGTCTTCTGTAATTTGAGTAATTTTTTGACGGGTGACGGTATTCTGTTATCGGGATGGAGAGGAGTGAGAGAGTGAGGGGTAATGAGAGAGGACAGAGGGGGTGGGAAGGGAAGGTAGACTGAGGGGAAAGATGGATAATTAGGAGGAAAGGAAGGAAAAAATGGAGTGAGAACGATAGGAAGATGACAATTAGTAAGGGAAAAACAGTGGGGGAGGAAGAGAATTAGAGGAAAGGAAAAAAAAGAAGAGAGAGATAAAGAACAAGAAAAGTAGGAAAGGAGAAAAAATAGAGACAACAAATTAACAAGGAACATAGTAGAGGAAAAGGAAAAGGAGGAAAAAAGGAAGCAACAAAATGAACGATAGAAGTAAAGAGGAAATAAAAAGTAAAACGTAATAAAAATATATGATTATGACACAAGTATAAGTCCTATTACAGTCTTCCCATCTTCCTACAGTAAAGTCAACATGGACGCTTAACTTGCCCCATACCTCCTACAAGAGCACCCGAGAGCCGCTTATCGTCTCCACACCCTTCGTCGTGGGCGGGCGGCCCAGGAGTGCGTCTCACACACCAGTATCTAAGAATAGCACCAAGATTGACCTGTCTTTATGAACGTGACTATAAAATGAGGGAAAACTATAAAGCCACAATAACAGTCAAGCCACCTGTCACCGTCTGAGAGAGGAATATTACCGATGATATATTGTGTTGTTGAAATATGTGAAGAATTTGATGGTTTTTCGTAGAGTAATGAGAAACAAATAGTGCTGACCTGTCCCAAGTTTGATCTAAAACAATAAACGTAAGTCACACACACACACACACACACACACACACGTATATGTATAAGGAAATAATAAACTTTACTTTTATTACTAAAACGTATTGTATCGTATATATTTATGGCCCCTATCAACAACAACAACAACAACAACATACAAATACAAAGTAACAACTGGGCATTATTAACGTGTTCAGATCCTTTGTTTGAGGAGTTGATTCCCTGACAAGATGATGATTCCAGGTGACTGTGTCTATTGTGGGCAACTAGACCACCGTGAGGCAGAGAACACTAGTGAAGCTTTTACTGTTGCTAGAGTGAGAGAGTTGATCAATTTGTACATGTTCAGTCAACCCAATTACAGGGAAGTACATAAGTTGTTGTTCAAGTACCTATGGCGTATTTTTTTTAACATTCTAACCTTCCATCTGTCTCGGGTAACGCGCACAGCCTTATATCAGGTATCAGGGCATAATAATGGATCTCTCCTTCCATTCATGAACGTCTCCGACTCAGGATAAGGTAAAGATGCTTCCCCGCCCCATCTACGATCACAAGCTCGGCCCCGTGACTAAATAAAATAAAGCGTGGCGTCCACCGTCGGCTGGAGTGACAGGCATGACGGTCTAAGAGGCTCGGGGGAGCATATTTTACCATATTTATCTTCTCAATCTGAGAGCTGGGAGGATTGGTTCACCCTGCAATACCTTTTCCGTAATATATGACGTCCGCCATCCTTCAAAAATATTTTACCCAAATATCGTGATTGGAATATTACCATAATAGAGGGATTTGTGTTGTCTTGTAATGCCACTGATCCATCACTGAAGAATGTTTTAGTGCCACCGATCCATCACTGAGGAATGTTGTAGTGCCACTGATCCATCACTGGGGAATGTTTTAGTGCCACTGATCCACCAGTTATGCAGCTCTACTCGTGATGCTGCGTATACATCGTTATAGCGAGGTTGATCTGAACAAGTTAAAGCCATCCTGTGTTATAGAGATTTAACGAGTGACATAAATAAGTGTAAGTGAACCATAAAAGATCCTGTGTACAGTATCGTGAGGGGAACATTATGAGGTCAATTATGAGTAACCAGTGAGCCTTGACCTGGAGTGACCCTGTTAACACTTGCTAGTGAATGGCTGTATACTGTAAATACACTGATGGACAACGGTTCAACATCGATTGAATTGTCGCTTATATTTACCGTATCCATGCATGAAGCTTGTGAAGACCATGTGTATAGTGTATGTAAATGTATGTTGGTATTGATTAAACTTTTGTCAAGATATAAATTCAGCCTTTTAAAAGTGATTTGTTTTCTTGTTACTTGTGGCTGACTGCGGGGTGAGTGTGATGAGTTTACGGAGTTAGTGTTGAGCTGGCTGAGGGCCAGGACTGTGGAGTGGGGGCTGAATCATCAGCTCTGCAGTGGGTGAGTGGGGGCTGAGTCAGCTGTAGAGTGGTGGTTGCGTCATCAACTGTGAAGTGGGGTCTGTCATTAACTGTGGGGTGAGGAGAGTTGGGGCTGAGTTATTTAGCTATGGTGGGGGAGATGGGGATGAATCATAAACTATGGAGGGGAAAGGGGCTGAGTCATTATCTGTAGAGTGAGAGGAGTGGGGACTTAATCGTTAACTGTGAGGTGGAAGAATTGGGGCTGAGTCAGTGAGTCATTAACTGTAGAGTGGGACGAGTGGAGACTAAGTCATTAACTGGAGTGGGGGGAGTGGGGAATTGGTGCGGAATCATTACATGGAGAGTGGGAGAAGTGGGGAATCAGTCAATAACTATGGAGTGGGGGGAGTTGGGACTGAGTCGTCAACTGTGTACTGAGGGAGTGGGGCTGAGATATCAACTGTGTGGAGTGAGGGTATTTGGGGCTGAGTAATCAACTGAGGAGTGGGGGCTGAGTCATCGACTACAAAGTGGGGCTGAGTCATTAACTGTGAAGCGGGGACTGAATCATAAAATGTGGAATGGGGGCTGGACAATTACTGTGGAGGGGGGGTTGAACCATTACTGGAGTGGGGTCTGACTTATTACCTGTGAAGGAGGCTGCCTCATCAAATGTGGAGTAGGTGGGTGGGTGGGTGGGTGGTTTGAAAGATAGTCTTTCTGATCTACCTCTTATCAACATCGAGGTCCAGATCAACTACAGTGAGCACAAATAAATTGTTTGGGAAAAAGATATCCTGCGACAATTTGCGATTCCAGAATCTTCAAGTCTAATTCATTTGATGCTTTAATATTTGAAAAAAAAAGTATAATTGGGTCACTTTCTTTTCCTCTCTATGATGATTTACAAAGGAATGTTTGGGTTTGTTATCTGGAAAAGAAGTACGGAATGGTAGACCCAAGTGTTCAATATTTCTTACCTTAAAGCTACGGACTGCACAACTGGGATTAGGATAGTGACTTAGGTTGGGAAAGTTAAGATGCTGGGCAATGAGATTATTAATAATAATAGCTGCCATTATAACAAGACTCCTGTTCCCCCGACACACATCACCACCACAGCTCCTATTACCATCTGTTGTCTCTATTGACGGGTCATCAGCTGCCCTCTCATGTACCCCTTGGTCTCCTTCCCTCGAGAACTATCACCTCCCACATCACATTTACTTCCTTGATGTCCTGCTACAGTAAGACGAGTGAAAACTGCTGTAAAAAGACTCTAATTTTCTGGTTCCTCAGGCGGGTAGTTTGGACAGATTTGGTTAAATGTGGTTAGGTTTGGTCTGGTTACAGTGTGTTTTGGACTATCTGGGTATATTTGTCTTGTTTTTTTATATCTCTGTATACGTAAATAATTAAAGTTCTGAAACATAATCCTTTTTTTGGATACCAATCTGGCTCCAACTTGTGACAGCTTTCGAACGAGTGAATTTGCTTAAGTAAGATTTTATTTACTTATTTGATCGGATATATTGACAACGAGAGACTGAATCTAATATTAACTTAACCTTAATATGACATTGATACACATATGAATTATAAGCGATGATTTTTCTTCGTCTATTATGTATACATTTGTACACATAACTTTTTACTGTTTTGGCTTTTATCCTCTTCACCACTGATCGCCTCGTTAGCCGCTTGGACGATCGGTCACGTCTCTGTTACGCACTGTTGGCAAGTACTGGGCATGCACTGGCTCCTGAATGTATCTGAACCTGCTCCAGTGTTGGTCAAGTCTGATCTTGAAAGAGCTCACACACGGTGCCGTCACAACACTCTCTGGCCGATTGTTCCAAGAGTTCACAACTCTCACTCGCATGGTTATAAGACCATGACTATACTTGTAACTCTTAGTGTAATTATACAGTTATATCAGGTGTTTAGTTATGAGTCCTACATTGTTTACATACGAGAATATTTTTTCCTTAGTCGTCAGGATGACGATTTTTATATTGTTTTAAAACTTCCTCCCATGTTAGGTCCTCCTCCTCCCATATTAGGTCATCCTCCTCCCATGTTAGGTCTTCCTCCTCCCATGTTGCGTCATCATCCTCCCATGCAAGATCCGCCCCTCCCACGTTACACCCCCCCTCCCACGTTACATCCCCTCGTTAAAACACACACTGTGATTGGCTAGGCATTGGTTTTACGTAATGATCGAGGGACAGTTGGTGCATTAACTTTACCAAGTAATTACATCCCCCCACTGTCTAGCTATCAATTACAACAATCATATTTACTGTTAGGCTGTCTCTGTAGGTGCGTGGTGGTGATTAGTTATCATGTAATACAATGCGTCTACTGTAATTATATAATTATGTGTGGGAAGTGATTATCATGAAGGAATTGGGGTAGACACCCTCTCGCCCCCAACCAGACCAACCAGTACTGACAGGTGTATGTTGATGAGAGTGACTCCCGGAGTATCACCCTCTTCCCTTGACGGTGGTCGATGTGTCGACAAACCATAGTTTTAAACGCGAAGCACCCCGCACTGCAGCGCATGACGGATAGGGGCGGCGGAAAAACAAACTAATAATATAATTTATTGATATGGCTACCAGCTGATCTTCGTTACCCTCTTCGTTTGTTTGTGTTATTGCATATTTACAGTAAAAACTATTAATGAACAAAGAAAAACATAATGCTAAGTTTATAAACTTTTTTCTTCAATGTTTTTACAGCCAATATTATGAAATTTTCAAGAGACTTGTGTTTTGTTTTACTGACGAGTACATGCTCGTTCAGCTGCTGGAGTCATCTCATCTTACAAACGATGGAACTAGTCAGGTAAGCACCTTTAAGATAATTTATTCAATATTTTAGTAGTTTTTGTGAGTTTTCGTCTGGAAAATATGAACGGGCGATTTTCTGGGCTATAAAACTTAAAATGGATAGAGCCAAATTTCACTGGCAGTACATCGTCACTAAAATTTATGCGACATATATTAAGTAAGCACATTTTAGATAAATAATTTAACTTTTGTAGTTTTGTGAGTTCTCGTCAGGAAAATATTCTTCCTTGCCGACTGGCTCGCAGGAAGGCTTTTTCTACAATCGAGTTACAATAACCTTACACCATCACTGTGTGTAAGTTTGAATATTGTAAGTCGGTTACAAGGTAGCCGAGTATGTAACTTACCAGGTGTGTTGAGTGTCCGACCCTGGTGTGTAGATTGTCCTTTATGCTTCCCAGTGATTATTGTCTGAGATAACTAACTATCTCTTATATTCAGGCCGCCGAAATATTGTGAACAAATTGGACCCAACATTGTGTTGAGCGTGTGAGTTCGCCGCCGGTTTCCTCTCACAATGGCTGGCGCGAGTTCTAAACATTTGTTTCGTGACGTTACTGCAATAGGTGTATTGTAGTGACCCGAAATTACCTGGAAAATGCATGAGTCGGCTGGAAGACTGTCGAGTCAAATCTAGTAAATTAAATGCTGGTAAAATAAGTAAAAAATATATAAATTATATAGTTTTTGTTTTGTTTATTTGAGAACATTAAAGTTATTTAATCCGCCTGTTCCATTATAGTCAGTCGGCTGAGGGGGTCCTGGCAACAACTTCAGAAGCTGTCACAGACTATGTCACCATATTTTGCTTATACGGCATACGCGCCTATTTTTGAGATTACACAACCATCATAAGGGATATTAACACAAATCATTTGCCTGTCTTAATTAAAAGCTGTTATCACTAACACGAAAAAAGTTAATCATTCTTATTCTCTCATGGTACATTAAGGGGTTTTATCATATATTCACAAGGTATTATTTCTCTAGAGCAAGAAACCATGATTTCTGTTGGGAAACAGATGATCGTTTGCGCTGATTAGGAACGCGGAGTCTGTCATTTTCAACTACTTGAAGGACTTCTTGAAAGCTCTCCTCATCCCTGGCAACATTAAGAAAGTCATGGCAAAGTTTTACACCACGCTCTGCAGCCTCATTGACGACCTGAAGCTTGTCCACAACCCGTTTCATGTTCAGGTAGTCGTCATGATCCGCCCATTCATTGGCTGGACTTTGGAGAAACTGATAGGTTATGCCTAAAATGGTGAAGAACCGGCTTGAATCAGGCCCAATTAGGTCCACCAGGGCAGTGCCACTTTCTGGGACAGGGGGAAGATATGGCTTTCCATAGCCCCCATGATTGAGCCCCACTCTCTTAGTAACTTCAGTGCCTTCATGGCATAGAAGGGCCTTCCTCATCTCCTCTTTTGTCCTTTCTTGTACTTGGGACGAGAACAAAGCCAGTGGGGCAAACTCCTCAGTTAGGTACCAAGTGTGTCTACTGTTACGAGTTGGGGATTTAGAATATAGTTAAAAGTCTACCCAGATCCCAACAGGTAACAACAATAAAAAAACAAAGACAATCGGACTATAAAAGGGTAGACAAAGGATGCGAGTTTTTGTTGTGTATAATAAAGTACCATAAATCCCTTAACAAAATATTCAGCTTATAAATTACCCTTAACCAAACTTAACCTAAACATTAACAGTATATACATATTAATAAAACATAAAACAATCGTGAAGCAAGGTGGGAGAGGCAATACAAGATTACAAATACTTAAGTGAGGAGCTGAGATGGCTGACGAGTAAGGCTGAGTATTGTAGAAGACGATAGGTAGTCACTGTGCCGTAGGTTTAGAGGATAGGTGATCCTGTGGTCACTTCCCAGAGCCAAGTGCTCTCTCCTCGAATTGGAGCTCACAAAGAAGACTTGGAGGAAGTGACGCAACAACCAGGATATGGAGAAGGGAAACCCCGGAGTGTTAACTAAGACGAGTCATACTCGTGTCTCGTCCCTAGATGGCGTTGCTCGTGGTGCTGGGTAGGTAGATCAGGACAATAGATGGCGTGGTTCGTAGTGCTGGGTGGAGGGGTTCGTAACACACCCCCCCCTCCAAAGACCTCCGTAGCGCGGGCGCGAAGGAGGTGATCACCTGGTGCGTCTGGAGAGTAGCTGCTGCATTTCCACTGGAGCTCGGGATAAGGAGTCTGCAATCAGGTTGTCACCCCCTTTATGTGCCGGACTTGTAGATTATAGGGCTGGGTGAGGAGAGCCCAGCGGAGGATTCGCTGGTTGGAGGTCTTGTTGGTTTGGATGAACGTGAGTGGGTTATGGTCGGTGAAGACTAGGGTTGTTTGTGGGCAAGACTGGAGGTAACATTCAAACTTCTTTATTGCCAACACCAGAGCCAGGGCCTCCTTCTCTATGGTCGAGTAGTTGGTCTGATGTTTTTTCAACTTGGCGGAGTAGTATGCCACAGGGTGAAGGACATCAGTGGTTGGGTCGGGTTGTAGGAGCACAGCCCCCACTCCGACACCGCTAGCGTCGATTTGCAGATGGAAGGGCAAGGTGTAGTCAAGGGGGTGGACTACAGGCTTGGAGGCAAGGAAGGCTTTGAGGCGGTGGAAAGACTGGTCGCACCTCTGGTTCCAGATGTAAGGGACCGCAGAACTGGTAAGGTCTGTGAGGGGTCCGGCCACGCTGGAGAAGTTACTGCAGAACCGACGGTAGTAGCCGCACATCCCCAGGAAGCGCACGAGTTCCTTCCTCATCCTTGGAGTGGGGAAGGACAAGATGGCTCTAACGTTTGCGTCCTTGGGTCTCACCATACCATGCCCAACGATATGTCCCAGGTAAGTCACTGATGCCCGGCCAAAAGCAGATTTAGCCAGGTTTATGGTGAATCCAGTCTCTTGCAGTCGTGCAAACAGTATCTCCAAACGCACCAGATGTTCGTCCCAGCTGTCCGACACCACCACCAGGTCATCCAGGTAGGCGAACGTCCCACCTAGGTCCTGAATAAGGTAGTTGATGGCCCTCTGGAATGTGGCCGGAGCATTAGAAAAGCCAAACGCCATAACCAAATATTGAAAAAGACCAAATGGAGTTATAAATGCCGAGATTATTTTTGCCCTATCCGTGAGTCCCACTTGATAATATCCTTTCAACAGGTCCACGGTACTGATAAATTTGGCACAGCCTATGCTGTCTATTATATCTTCAATCAAAGGTAAAGGGTAGGAGTCTGAGACAGTGACCTGGTTCACTTTACGATAATCGGTACAGAAACGAAAAGTGCTATCGGGTTTTGGAATGAGAAGGCAAGGTGAAGCCCAGGGGGAGGTACTAGGCTCAGCTAAGTTATGTTTTAACAAAAAGTCTACCTCCTTTTTCATAATCTCTCTTTTTTGTGGATTTAGTCGATAGGCTGATTGCCTAATGGGTTGTACATCATCTGAGATTAGCTTAATATCATGTTTAAGTATATTGCAAAACCCTGGGAGGTCTGACGTGACTTTAGGAAATGTTGATAATAACTTAGTGAGATCTTTTGCTTGAGATGGATTCAGAACAGAAAAATACTCATCCAAGTTGTTGAGTATGCGACTGTTAGCAGGGTTTTCTTTAGGTAGAGGGAAGTCTAAATTCTCCAATAGATCCATGTCATCTGTCTCCGGCTCCGGCCCTGACAAAACCGTATGCAATACAGGTAGGCTTATAGCCTCTGGGATGTCTTCCTCGGACTGCCTGGAATGGTAAAGCTTCAGGAGATTAATGTGAACAAGTTGTGAATCTTTTCGGCGATCAGGAGTATGGACTATATAGTTGAGAGGAGATAGTTTATTAGCATTGATTTGAAAGTTTTGATGGAACCGTTCCAAGCAACCTTGGGACGGTGGGTGGTAAGCCGAAGATGTACAATGGTCCACACTGAGGTCTTTCATCACCTGTTTGAACACAGATGGATCAGATGGTTGGGCTTTAATGAGCTCATCCTTACTAATGGTCTTATTGTACAGATCTTCTGTGGGTAGGAAGATATTGGAGGTGGCTTTAGATGAAGAGGGCCCATTTCGCACACTCTGTGACCGGGTGACAGCACAAGATGGGAAAAGGTGAGGAATAGTTTCTTCAAGGTCAGTGGTGGAGTTGACAGGTAAGGGAGAGTCGACTGTCTTTATGTTGGGAACCACTAGATCTCCTACCAAGTCATTACCCAATAATAAATGAATGCCGCTCACAGGCATTGGATCTTTCCTAATGGCTATTTGCACTTCCCCAGTAATCAAGGGACATTGGAGGTGCACTTTAGCTAAAGGATAGGAAGAATGGGATGAGAGATCTGAAATTAGAACACTCATTAGTAAATGCGGTAGATATATCAGGAATGACGTTAAACAGGAGGATAGATTGTGCTGCGCCCGTATCACGTAGTATACGAATAGGGAAAGAACGAGACCCCTCCATGATTGAAATTTTTCCCTCATAGGTGAATTAAGAGAAGAGATCCTGATGGGGCCTTTCCACATTGGTGGTTGCTATTGGTTTGGATTTGGGATCCAGGGAACTACTTTTAGCAATTCGACACTTTGGGTGTTTACAAGTCTGGATCGTATGGCCTGGGTTTTTACAGTAAGAACAATATAACTTGGTTGCATCACGGGGGGTAGGTGTGGGACCTTTCGACCTACCACTCACGTCCCCAAGGTTATCATCAGAGGAGGACCTAACATGTCGGAAAGTACCACGTTCCCTACGGCACAGTGACTCCACCAGCAAGGCGTACTCATCAGCCAGCTCAGCCGCACGTCCCAAATTAACCTCTCCACGATCCTCCACATGCTTCGAGATGTGAAATGGTATCTTGCTCTTCCACTCCTCCAGGACTACCAAGTTTAACAAATCCTGAGGTGGCCATTAAGAAAACCTAGATAAATTAATTAATGGTCAAAAGATAAGTGGATTACCCTAGAAAATATCACGGCAGTGGATAACCAGAAAGTCCCGGAAACTAACCAAGTTATACCTAGGGAAATTACACTTATGAATATTGTTCTTCTGAGAAGATCCTTAGACAAGGATAAGAGACTTGAAAGAGGTAGGGCGTATTACGGCATTAATATAAAGATCCGGATTAACAACCCTGAGATACTTGAAAGAGGAAGGGCGTATTACGGCATTTATATAAAGATCCGGATTAACAACCCTGGAGTTTGGTATGATTGACCCTGAATGAGATAATGAAGAACAATAATTAAGGCTTTATAATTATGGGGTCCTGGTAGAGCGGGGCGTCCCAAGATATCACTTCACCCTAAACTAGTGACTATGGAACAGCCTACTCTGGAGTGAGGGTACGGCATTAAACAGATCCGGATTCTTCCCTACACTCGATAAGACTTACTACACGACTGCCACGTGTAATAACAGGTAAGTCTTATGACACTTGGAACCTAATATCCTACGTCTGTCACGCTTACTGTACGGTAATACCAATATATGCACACACATATGAAGGAAACTTTAAACCACCGTAAAACAATTGTGAACAGAAGTGACTGGGAGGAATAATTAACAAGGAGTTACAAGGGAGGAAGGAATATGGTACTTAAGGTCGAGTCCTGTCACGGTCGCCATTTGTTACGAGTTGGGGATTTAGAATATAGTTAACGTCTACCCAGATCCCAACAGGTAACAACAAAAAAAAAACAAAGACAATCGGACTATAAAAGGGTAGACAAAGGATGCGAGTTTTCGTTGTGTATAATAAAGTACCATAAATCCCTTAACAAAATATTCAGCTTATAAATTACCCTTAACCAAACTTAACCTAAACATTAACAGTATATACATATTAATAAAACATAAAACAATCGTGAAGCAAGGTGGAGGTGGGAGAGGCAATACAAGATTACAAATACTTAAGTGAGGAGCTGAGATGGCTGACGAGTAAGGCTGAGTATTGTAGAAGACGATAGGTAGTCACTGTGCCGTAGGTTTAGAGGATAGGTGATCCTGTGGTCACTTCCCAGAGCCAAGTGCTCTCTCCTCGAATTGGCGCTCACAAAGAAAACTTGGAGGAAGTGACGCAACAACCAGGATATGGAGAAGGGAAACCCCTGAGTGTTAACTAAGACGAGTCATACTCGTGTCTCGTCCCTAGATGGCGTTGCTCGTGGTGCTGGGTAGGTAGATCAGGACAATAGATGGCGTGGTTCGTAGTGCTGGGTGGAGGGGTTCGTAACACTACCGAGTGCTACACGTGCTTTGTCAACTATTGTGGCGTCATATGGGGCAAATTCAGCCAAGGTTTCGACCAAATTCAAGTCAATCAGTGGCGCACTTGCTGGAACGGGGCAAACAATCCACCATGGGATATAAACAGCGACTCTGATCACAGCAAACCGTTCTAACTTGCTGATTTGACTTTTAGTCACAACCTCGGCTTTGGGAAACTGCTCTTTGATCTGGCCTGACAAAAGAACAATCTTGAGGGTATAGAGCAGTTTAGCCGGGGTAGACCATCGTGAAGTTCACTGGCTCGGATCCTTTAGTTACAAGCAGCAGACAAAGCTCTACCAGCTCCTTGTAGTCGCCACGTGTAAATGGTTGGGCTAGAGATTCACGGAAGAAGTCAGCCATCTCCTGCTGGCGCTCCTCAAACACTTCAGGCATTGCAGGGTAGTAGTATTTCTTTTTTTCATTGTACGCCAGTTGAGAGAAATGGGTCTTGAACCTGGAAATGCAATTATTGAGATTATTGTATTTCGTACTAATCTATAATATTGTTTTAGGGGTATTAAGATTGATATGATCGATCATTTGCTTGGTGTTAGTATATCTTATAAGTCTAATAAAAGAAATTCCACTAAATTTGTTCATTAGATAATAATATTCCTTGTTATTTTGTAAAGCCGACGGTGCTAGCTCAAACATGCACCGATCTCCAAGAAAATTTACAGGGGTGTTTCCTAGATAAATACACAACACTAAAACTTTGAACAGCATTGTAGGACCATTTTTATATTTTTGGAGGGCAACGGTCACACCCTAGCGGATATGTGTTGGAACAAATAATAATCAACAGCTCACACGATAGTAGTACAGGTATCACTGGTAACTTTGACAGTGAACAATAATTTCAGTAAAGCTGAGACGGATGCAAATGAGAACATGCTGGACAGTTTGATCATTTACTTAAAAGATCAATTGTCCTCTCAACACGAGAATCAAAGCTGCACACCATTCTAACACAAGAAATTATTCCTGAGGAAAACCCAACTTGTTAGTGTCAAGGAAAGTAACTTATCCAAGAAAATCATATATCAAGTAGAAATATTTACTTACAAGACAGAGAGATTATGTCACACAATTCATCGAACAGGTTTAAAGCCGCTGTTCAGAGCTGGGTTGTGTATCAACGACAAAGGGAACACCTCCTTTAAATCTCTGTCAGTTTAATCAGAAATTAAACCATACGAACCGAATCTAAATGGACCTGTGTTTGTATCTTACATGTTGTCCATTATGTAGTGTAACTAATTGAATTGTTGAACTAAAGGACATTACAGTTTGGGTTGAGTGAACCAAACTCCCTCCCTACCAGTATTACTGGTGACTGGATAAAAATAAATAATTTATTCAAATTATCTTTCTGAGAATAAAAGTGCCAGCCACGGTAATCTCCTCATCTAACTGTGGTATTATCTAACACCACAAAAATGAGATTTCTCAAGAGGCAATAACTTTCATCTTGATAAGTGGCTCAACAAGACTTGAAGGTTAATATACGCAACTGTTCCCAGCTGACTCGTTCATCTCCTCCCGGACAGTTAAAACAACTCATATGGGATTATCTCAGAAACTAAGGAAACAAAGTAGTCTATTTAAGAATAATTTAATGGGCGTTACTTATCCTCTGGTTCGTTCTGATAAGATTTACTCAGAAACTTTTACCTACACACAACATACTTAGTAATGGTCTTAGTGGAGAAGATCTTCACTGCTAATGATAAAGCTGTTTTAATGGAGCATTGTGTTATGAGAGGACTAAGAGGGTTGTCTTCTTTAATACCCTGAGATAAACCTTTAGAACACATTTTTTTATAATCTGAAACTTGCTTAAGGTAGAACGACACATACAAGTTATTCTGTTCTCTCTGAAGGCATCTCGAAGGTGGAAATGAAACACACTACTGCAGTCCTCTTTATATTCACTCCAGTACATCACAAGCTAAGTCCATCACTGGCAGACTGAACGATTTCTATAAGCATAAGTGATGCCAGCAGCCCACAGTACAAGACAATCCTCCAACAGCTTTAAAGAATTGGACCGTAATAATGTTTTTTAAAGTTTAGTCGGCGATTATCCTTCTTTACCATAATATATATAACTTGAAGACAGAACACGTGGTGCTGGAGACGTGGTCCGGACAGCTCGGTCACGTGTTATAGTCACAGACACAACACCTCAGTAATGAGGACTGGGCAGTTCTGAATGTTATATTTACCAGGTGACTGTTCGAGTGTTTGTTTATATTACAGTGTAGGTCCTTGTCCAGGATGGTGGTGGGTGATGCACTGTTCGAGTGTTTGTTTATATTACAGTGTAGGTCCTTGTCCAGGATGGTGGTGGGTGATGCACTGTTCGAGTGTTTGTTTATATTACAGTGTAGGTCCTTGTCCAGGATGGTGGTGGGTGATGCACTGTTCGAGTGTTTGTTTATATTACAGTGTAGGTCCTTGTCCAGGATGGTGGTGGGTGATGCACTGGTCGAGTGTTAGTTTATATTACAGTGTAGGTCCTTGTCCAGGATGGTGGTGGGTGATGCACTGTTCGAGTGTTTGTTTATATTACAGTGTAGGTCCTTTTCCAGGATGGTGGTGGGTGATGCACTGTTCGAGTGTTTGTTTATATTACAGTGTAGGTCCTTGTCCAGTAGGGAGTGACAGTTTGGCAAAAGTTTTCAAAATCTAATTGCTTGGGTTGGATTATTTGTCTATCGGCCACGCTAATTCCGAATATGTTTGAGTTTTTAACATCATTGCATTAGAAGGTTTGTGGATACTTTTGGGTTTGGCATGAAAAACGCGAAAAAACTGTAAATAATAAAGGGACTGGCAATGTGGCACAACCTGTTAAAATCAAGTTATTGAATTGGATTATTCGACTACTGTGTACACTGGTTCATAATATACTATTGTTTTACAACTCAATGCGCTACAAATTATGCCGATATTTTTGCTGCAAGTCACCACATATGTATATTTCGAAAACCAGGGCCCAATATTACCAACGGCATGGATAGATTCCGTGGAATGAATTCAGGACATTCCCGCTCATGGAACATTACCAAACTCCGTATATGTGCCAATGGCAGGCCAATGGCAATATTTACAGAGTTTGTTGAGGCTCCCTGGACGGGAATGCCCTGAATTTATTCCACGGAATCTATTCACGCCGTTGGTAATATTCGTCCCAGGACTGATCAACGAATTCAGCCCAAGTAGCTTGACTTGGACAGTTAAGGACAAAATCTCAGTCCGTACTTTTGAATAAAATATTGTTCAATAGGTGGTGATATTGAAGTGCTGAAAGTTGTTTTTTCTGTGTTGTTTTGCAGTTAGTTCAAAGGGCCGCCACCAAGATGGGTCGTCCTAAGATTAGCAACACTCAGCTGCGCCAGGGTAACGATAAGGTGTTCGGGGTTCGGATGCCTCTGCCATCTAACAAGTTGCCTCTGAGCAAGGAAGTTGGAAGTGCCCTGGCTTATGAAGCAGAAAACGAGAGGTTAAGGAGAAGAACAAATGCTTTTGATTATATGGATGCCACCAACAAGGTGACTGAGAAGGTACTGGATGTGTATAGGAAGGCCACTGTCCCCACTATCTCTGAAATCAGGGTGAAAATGAGAGTCCACGACCTGTGGAGGATGCGGAGGGAGACGATGATGATGAAGGGAAATGGACAGAAACAGAAAAGGAAGAAAACGAAGAACGGGAAGCTGAAGATGAGGTTCGAGGATATAGCTGAGAAGTTGTTTGATGTGGCAGACGACAGCAAAGTGCACGAACGAGAGAAAAGCTTCCTGGCAGCCCAGAGGAAACCGGGAAGGGAGGGCTGCATTGATGGCGTTGACAAAATTGTGACTGCCAAGCTGAAAGAAGAGAGGGAGAAGGAAGCGAAGAGGGCAAAGAAAAGGGCTGAGGAAGAGAGGAAAACTGAGAAGATGAGGTCAAAGAGTAAGGAGGAGATGGAGAGGATGTCATGTAAAGTGTCGGCAGTGGATGACAGTGCTCAGGAAGAAGATAGTGATTATAAGGATGTCAATGACAATGAGTTCAAGGCTATGGTCGACTGGAGAGCAAGATCAGAGAAAAGGAAAAGGGAGAAAGAAGCCGAGGACAGGATCGGAGAAACTGCTGACAGGTTCAAGGTATCCAATGATGCAGTGGCTCACATCGCAAACACCATCAGAGCTGCAGACAACATCATAACTGAAGGGGACAAGTCTAAAGTGACTAACTGGAAGAAAGTGGAGAGACGTATGTGGTGAATTGCAGCAAAAATATCGGCATAATTTGTAGCGCATTGAGTTGTAAAACAATAGCATATTATGAACCAGTGTACACAGTAGTCGAATAATCCAATTCAATAAATTGATTTTAACAGGTTGTGCCACATTGCCAGTCCCTTTATTATTTACAGTTTTTTCGCGTTTTTCATGCCAAACCCTAAAGTATCCACAAACCTTTTAATGCAATGATGTAAAAAACTCAAACATATTCGGAATTAGCGTGGCCGATAGACAAATAATCCAACCCAAGCAATTAGATTTTGAAAACTTTTGCCAAACTGTCACTCCCTATTGTCCAGGATGGTGGTGGGTGATGCACTGGTCGAGTGTTTGTTTATATTACAGTGTAGGTCCTTGTCCAGGATGGTGGTGGGTGATGCACTGTTCGAGTGTTTGTTTATATTACAGTGTAGGTCCTTGTCCAGGATGGTGGTGATGGTTCGAGTGTTTGTTTATATTACAGTGTAGGTCCTTGTTGGTGGTGGGTGATGCACTGTTCGAGTGTTTGTTTATATTACAGTGTAGGTCCTTGTCCAGGATGGTGGTGGGTGATGCACTGTTCGAGTGTTTGTTTATATTACAGTGTAGGTCCTTGTCCAGGATGGTGGTGGGTGATGCACTGGTCGAGTGTTAGTTTATATTACAGTGTAGGTCCTTGTCCAGGATGGTGGTGGGTGATGCACTGTTCGAGTGTTTGTTTATATTACAGTGTAGGTCCTTGTCCAGGATGGTGGTGGGTGATGCACTGGTCGAGTGTTGTTTATATTACAGTGTAGGTCCTTGTCCAGGCTGGTGGTGGGTGATGCACTGTTCGAGTGTTTGTTTATATTACAGTGTAGGTCCTTGTCCAGGCTGGTGGTGGGTGATGCACTGTCGAGTGTTAGTTTATATTACAGTGTAGGTCCTTGTCCAGGCTGGTGGTGGGTGATGCACTGGTTCGAGTGTTTGTTTATATTACAGTGTAGGTCCTTGTCCAGGATGGTGGTGAGTGATGCACTGGTCGAGTGTTGTTATATTACAGTGTAGGTCCTTGTCCAGGCTGGTGATGGGTGATGCACTGTTCGAGTGTTTGTTTATATTACAGTGTAGGTCCTTGTCCAGGCTGGTGGTGGGTGATGCACTGTTCGAGTGTTAGTTTATATTACAGTGTAGGTCCTTGTCCAGGATGGTGGTGGGTGATGCACTGTTCGAGTGTTTGTTTATATTACAGTGTAGGTCCTTGTCCAGGCTGGTGATGGGTGATGCACTGTTCGAGTGTTTGTTTATATTACAGTGTAGGTCCTTGTCCAGGCTGGTGGTGGGTGATGCACTGTTCGAGTGTTAGTTTATATTACAGTGTAGGTCCTTGTCCAGGATGGTGGTGGGTGATGCACTGTTCGAGTGTTTGTTTATATTACAGCGTAGGTCCTTAACACTAACATAATGCTGCCACACTGGATGCATTTCACCACCCTCTGTGTGGCTGCGCGCGCGCGCGCACACACACACACACACACACACACGCACACACACACACACACACACACACACACACACACACACACACACACACACACACACACACACACGGTTTTTGTAAGAGTTCAACAGATGGAAGGAAGGGAAGAAAAACCAAATGGAAAAGAAAGCATTTTTTTCTAAGGACTGTTTGAGAATGTAAGTGAGTTATGTTTAATCCCTACTAAATTGTGAGTGACGTAAGGGTAAGGAAGAGAGAAGAGAAGCCTGAGTTATTGTTATACTTGCTAAAGGTATTTCGTATGAGTTATGAAGTATCACATCTTACACACCTGACGTTACCCCAGCGTAGAGTGACTGTGAGACGAGGAGGAAGAGTGAAAGTTATCTTGAAGTGATGATAAGTGGAGGCGAGGGTGGCTGAAGTGTATATTGTTTTATCCTTTATAGAAGAATATGTTGTAAAGGCAGAATGATATACAGAAGTGAACAGGAGAGAAATGTTGAGACTGTAATGTGGAGGAAAATAATGGACTAGTTCTTAGGCCTGATAATTGATCATGAATACTTAATGTGTGTCTCCGTCGCCTGTTGTTGGGGGAGTGAGCAGTAATATACCTGGCACTCTGAACAGTAATATACCTGGCACTCTGAGCAGTAATATACCTGGCACTCTGAGCGGTAATATACCTGGCACTCTGAACAGTAATATACCTGGCACTCTGAGCAGTAATATACCTGGCACTCTGAGCAGTAATATACCTGGCACTCTGAGCAGTAATGTACCTGGCACTCTGAACAGTAATATACCTGGCACTCTGAACCGTAACATACCTGGCACTCTGAACAGTAATATACCTGGCACTCTGAGCAGTAATATACCTGGCACTTTGAGCAGTAATATACCTGGCACTCTCAGCAGTAATATACCTGGCACTCTGAACAGTAATATACCTGGCACTCTGAGCAGTAATATACCTGGCACTGAGTTCTTTCCCATCCAAACGGGGGTAAAACAAGGATGTGTACTGGTACCGATTCTCTTTTCCATTTTATTGACAGAGCCTTACTCGTGCCAGTGACAACATAGCCGGTGGGGTTGACATTGAGTACCGGATGAAGGGTCTTTTCAACATAATGCGACTCCAGGCAGGAACAAAGGTGTCGGCAGCTTCCATTACTGAACTTCAGTATGCAGACGTTGTTGCTCATACTGAACGCGACCTACTGGAGATCCTGAACACCTACGCAAATGCATATGCACACTTCGGCTTTGAGGTGAATGTGCCTAAGACTCAGATTCTCTTTCAGTCTGCCCCTAGTTCAGCCACATGTTACGAGTGTCGGAATAAGAACCAATGAATAGATTACTGATCGGCATATGAACTTCGACTGATTCGTTGTATACACACTGAAGCAGTTTAAATTAAGATATTATATGTTATACTTAAAAATGTAGTAACATTAGTTTTAATGTTATGTAAAACAAAGTAATGTTTATTGTATTAGTTTCAAATACGAATGAGTGAGTGAGCGTTTGATAGCTATTTGTGGATTCGCAAGTTGAAGGACTTTTGTTATGACGTCATTTCCGTCCACATCTGCTGCTTAGTTTTACCTCTCAGAGCCGTGTGGTTTTTAGTATTGGGCTGGCAGTTGTAAGATAAGTATCTCCTCTCCTATTGTATATTTGTAGTGGTATACCGTGTTAACCTTGCTCGACTTTTGGGAACACCAAGTATTACATAGTGAGACTGTGTGTAGTCATATTGTAGAATTCGACGGTAAATACCTTACTTGTTTATGAGTTAGTGTGTTGGATAACCACGTTGTTTAGGGTAGTGTCTAGACTAAATAAGTGTTTAATCATTACGTTGATGTTCGTTATTTTGTCACTCGGTTGAGTAGTTCATTTGTTCAATTTTAATTTGCATTTATTTATTTTTGTACATACGGTTACAATTATTGTTTGTTTATTCGTTAATATATTAGGTAATTAAAGCCACTGCATGAATTTCAATATACCCCATAATAATGAGGTGATAATTTGGTGTGATCTATTCCTAGACCTATAGTACAAAGTGTAATTTGTTAATTTGTGATATTGTTACACCCTTAAGAGGCCCAAGGGTCATAACAAAATTGGCGACCTTGCCAGGATCGATCCCTTTTCACTCATTATCTATTGGGGATATTTATATATAGGATTCTTTATTTGATTAATAATGGCTACTTTTGATGTGGAGGAGTTTGTTGAAAATCCATCATTGAAAATGTTGAAAGACTGTGTTTTAAGAAAGGATGGTTGGATAAAACTTGCCGATACGTATGAAATTGAGTATAGACGTAGTCAACGGTAGTCTGAAATTCAAAGTGCAGTATTAACTGAACTTGTAATTGAAGAGGTGCTACCAAAGGGGGCACTGACTTTGCGTTCATTTGACCCTAGGGAAGCTGTAGAGATCAGAAAGTTAGAAATGGAGGATGAGTTGACTTTGAAGGAAAGAGAAGGGAAAGAGAGCGTGAAAGGCAGCACGAATTAGCGTTAGCACAGGTTAGCGGTAGAAGACAAGAGTTACAGACCGATGTACAGTCGTATATAGAATAAGGTACAGACCGTTCCTTCAGTTGACCCTAAGATTTGTATTGCTGATAGTAGTGCTCCTGGCAATGATGAAAATTATTTAGGTATTGACAATCTGTTTGACAGTCAGGATGATTCATGTGATAGTGACATTGATGGGTGAGATGTGAGTGAAGCTAAAGATTCAGTTAACATTCATTCCCCAAAATCTGAAGCTGATCTCTCTTCTGGTGACATTACCATTCAGAAAGTACCTGTCACTAGGAAAAAACTGATAAATGATCAGCAGAGGGATTCCGAATTAGCTGAACAAAGTAGGAAGGCTGTGGATATTGAAGAAGCCGTTCGCTTGCCTGTTTGTTACTACATGGATTCAGATCTGTATCTGATCCTGCTGATGGGTGGAATGTTGTGCATCAGGTTGTGATTCCCAGTTGTCACAGGGGAGAAATCTTGAAATTAGCACACGACTTTTTGGGAGGACATTTAGGAGTTAGGAAAACCTACAAAAAGATTTTGTCGCATTTTTACTGGCCTGGAATGAAAGGTGATGTTGCCAGATACTGTAGAACTTGCCATGAATGTCAGATGGCTGGTAAAACGAATCGGGTCATAAAACTTGCTCCCCTAAAATCCATTCCTGTTGATGAGCCATTTAGCAGGGTTATAATGGATTGTGTAGGTCCTCTCCCAAAAACACGATGTGGCCACTATTATTTGTTAACAATCATGTGTACTACCACCAGGTACCCAGAGGCTATACCATTGCGAAACATCAAAGCAAAGTGTGGTAAAGGCTCTGATTAACTTCTTTACTAAATATGGCATTCCTAGAGTTGTACAGTCGGATCAGGGTACTAATTTTACTTCTTTCCTTTTCCAGCAGGTGATGAATGAATTGGGTATTAAGCAATACTTAGCTTCAGCGTACCACCCTCAAACCCAAGGTGCCCTAGAGAGATTCCACCAGACTTTTAAATCTATGCTTAGGAAATACTGCATGGAGTCTGATAAGGATTGGGATGAAGGAGTACCACTTATGTTGTTTGCCATAAGAGAGTCCCCAAGACTCCCTAGGATTCAGTCCCTTTGAAATGATTTTTGGTCATACTGTAAGAGGTCCTATGACTGTTGAAGGAAAGTTGGATAAGTAATCAGATAAAAGTCCCTTTGTCAGTGTATGTAGAGAAGTTTAAAGAGATTGCTCGTGAAAATCTGTCAGAAGTACAGGAGAATATGAAAAAGCAATATGATGAGCATTGTCAAGCTAGATAATTTAAGCCTGGAGATAGGGTTTTAGCACTTATACCCCTGTATAGAAATCCCCTTCAAGCTAAATATGAGGGTCCATTCACTATAGTTAAG
Organism: Homarus americanus; assembly: GCF_018991925.1. Classification (NCBI taxonomy): domain Eukaryota; kingdom Metazoa; phylum Arthropoda; class Malacostraca; order Decapoda; family Nephropidae; genus Homarus; species Homarus americanus. The sequence goes on from NW_024756871.1 coordinate 1,812,007, forward strand.
AAATTAAATGACCAACTATGTCATGCAATTCCAGACAATAGAAAATTGGAGACTTTGACTCATATCAACAGGTTGAAACCGTATTTTGGTAGGAGTGAAGTGGTATGTTCGATAACAGGAGGAGAGGTGGTGGTCCCAGACACTGATTTCCAAGTGGATATCCCAATAAAAATCTGTAATTCCAGTATATTGTGTGACCCTACCTCTAAAGTATCCCATCTTTCACAACAGCAGTCTCAGGATGTGGTGCAACTGCTGCAGGAGTTCAAGCCACTCTTCGACGATGTGCCACGCCAGTGTTCTCTGCTGGAGCACGACCTAGTACTGCTGCCTGGCACGTCTTCTATCAAGCAAGTACCCTACCGAATGAGCCCTGATAAGCGGGGGAAGCTGAAGCAGGAGGTGGAGTATCTGCTGGAACATGACTTAGTGGAGAGGAGCAGAAGTGCATGGGCGCCACCCTGTGTGCTGGTGCCTAAACCCGACGGAAGTGTCCGCATGTGTACTGACTACAGGAAGGTCAACCTGGTGACACGTGCTGATGCATATCCATTGCCGCGCATCGGCGACATCATCGATAGTGTGGGTCGAGTATCATTTGTCACCAAGCTGGATCTTCTGAAAGGCTACTACCAAATCAAACTCTCGGAAGAAGCAAAGCAGATTTCAGCTTTTGTCACTGGAGGGGCTGTGGCAATACAAAGTTATGCCCTTCGGCCTCAAAGGAGCACCAACATTTCAGCGAGCGATGCATATAGTGACATCAGGCCTGCCTGGAGTGTACGCATATCTAGATGATCAGGTCGTCGTCGGTGACACATGGGTACAACACATTAGCCGACTCCGTGAACTCTTCAATCGTCTGGCAGAGTTCAACTTCCTTGTAAACCTACCCAAGAGTGAATTCGGACATGTCACCTTAATTTTCCTTGGTCATGTCGTTGGACAAGGGAAAATTGCTTCAATAGATGCCAAGGTTGCCGAAATTCTCAGTCTACCCGCACCTTACAATCGAAAAGCTCTCAGAAGATTTCTCGGGATGGTTGGATTCTACAGGAGATTTTGTAAACATTTTGCCAGGGTGGTCACTCCATGACAGATTTGGTCAGCCCAAAAAGAAAGTTTATGTGGACTGATGTTTGCCAGACAGCATTTAAAAAGGTTCGTGGGTTGACAACGGCACCTGTACTGCAACTCCCAGTCTTTAATAAAACAGTTTGTGATACAATCGGATGCATGTGACGCAGGAGTTGGTGCTGTGTTAATGCAAATAGGAAAAGATGGAATATTGCACCCTAACTGATATTTCTCGGTCTAACTGAAAAAGCATCAACGTGGATATGCCACAACAGAAAAAGAAGCATTGGCGCTTTTGTTAGCAATAGGAAAAGTTTGAGGTGTATGTAAGTGGATCACCTTACCCAGTGATAGTATATACAGAATCCACTTCAGTTTGTTCATATGAGAAATAAGAATAAAAAAATGTGATATTATTGCCGAGACACTATCTCGTGTTGAGTAAAAGTTTATTCAGAGCTTCTGAAACGTTTATTCAGAGCTTCATAAACTTTTAAATTAAGGGGGGGATGTTACGAGTGTCGGAATATGAACCAATGAATAGATTACTGGTCGGCATATGAACTTAGACCGATTCGTTGTATACAAACTGAAGCAGTTTAAATTAAGATGATATATGTTATACTTAAAAATGTAGTAACATTAGTTTCAATGTTATGTAAAACAAAGTAATGTTTATTGTATTAGTTTCGAAAACTAATGAGTGAGTGAGCGTTTGATAGCTATTTGTGGATTCGCAAGTTGAACGTCTTTTGTTATGACGTCATTTCCGTCCACATCTGCTGCTTAGTTTTACCTCTCAGAGCCGTGTGGTTTTTAGTATTGGGCTGGCAGTTGTAAGATAAGTATCTCCTCTCCTATTGTATATTTCTAGTGGTATACTGTGTTAACCTTGCTCGACTTTTGAGAACACCAAGTATTACAGTGATTTATATGCGAGACTGTGTGTAGTCGTATTGTAGAATTCAACGGTAAATACCTTACTTGTTTATGAGTTAGTGTTGGATAACCACGTTGTTTTGGGTAGTGTCTAGACTAAATAAGTGTTTAATCATTACTTTGATGTTCGTTATTTTGTCACTCGGTTGAGTAGTTCATTTGTTCAGTTTAATTTATATTTATTTATTTTTGTACATACGGTTACACTTATTGTTTGTTTATTCGTTAATATATTAGGTAATTAAAGCCACTGCATGAATTTCAATATACCCCATAGTAATGAGGTGATAATTTGGTGGGATCTATTCCTAGACCTATAGTACAAAGTGTAATTTGTTAATTTGTGATATTGTTACACCCTTAAGAGGCCCAAGGGTCGTAACGCACACCTTCATCATCCATCCAGCTTAATGGTACTACCCTCTCTAATGTTACCCACTTTCAGTATCTCAGCTCCCACCTGTCCATCACTGTGGATATCGATGAAGAGATTCAACATCGGTCAGATATGCATCTCATGCCTTTGGCGGACTCCGTACCTATGTTTTCAGCTGTAGGGAGCAAAAATTATCTACAAAGTTACACGTATATCGGGCAGAGGTCCTCCCCACTCTGCTATATGGCAGGGAGACATACAGGAGGCACCTCACGGCACTTGAAAACTTTCACCAAAGTAGTCTACATTTTATTCTCCGAGTTCGCTGGGAAGACGAGAGGACAAATGCCAGTATTCTCGTTGATACTAACTGTAGGATTATCGAGGCTACCATTATCCATGAAAAACTATACTGGACTGGCCATGTTTCCCGCATGGATGACAGTAGACTGACCAAGCAGACACTTTACTTTCACCTAACGAAAAGTAAACGTAACAATGGAGGGCAACTGAAAAGGTATAAGGATAGTACCTGAGAAAGTGCCAAATCGACCCCCTCACCTGGGAGACGATTACTCCACACCGTAACGATTGGAGGAGCACCACACGAGAAGGTGTCAATACTTTCGAGTTAGCCCAACTGCAAATCGAGGTAGAGAAGTGCCAACGCCTGAAACATGCTGTTGCCCGCCCCTCCCGCACTAGATGTAGCCCTCCATATGTGCAATATTTTGAACGACACTGCTATTCCCGTATCGGCCTCTTTAGTCACCTTAGAACTCACCAACCAAGGTGAAATCTTTAATAACTCATATCGCTGTATCACAGCTGGATAATCGTCATACTCGATTCCGAGTGACAGCAAAGTAGTAGTAGTAGGTGCGGACCAACACAAGATGCGTGAATTTTTCAACTCTGCTAAAAAAATATATGGCCCAAATACTCATGGAGTGGCCCCTTCTGCTCATCCGATGGTAACTCCATAATTAAGGATAAAGAAGGCATCAGTCAGCACTGGAAAGAGCCCTACCATTCGTCGTTCAATTGAAATACTGATTTGGATGTTCTGACTACCCAGCAGGTCCCTCAGCATTCAGGGCTGATCCACCTCAGCTATCCTCTATCCCTGGAAGAGGTAGCTACTGCCATCAAACAGGTGAAAAATAACAAAGCCACAGGACCTCTGCTTACTAGCTGTCTCCACTCTCCTGGTGAATATATGGGAGGAGGAGGAAATCTTCCAACACCTTAAAGATGCCTCGATCGTCAATATTTATAAGAACAAGGGTCAGACGTGGCAATTTCCGTGGGATCTCTCAACTGCCAGTAGCTGGCAAGATTATCGCCCAAGTCCTCCTCCTAAACAAGCTACTTCCTGAGGCGGAAAACTTCTTCCCAGAATCAAAATGCGGCTTTAGACTATAACATGGCACCACTGACATGATCTTTGCCGACCCGTCAGATGCAGGAAAAGTGCAGAGAACAGCATCGAGACTAGTACATGGCCTTCATTGACATTACTAAGGCCTTCAACTCGGTCAACAGGGAACCCCTCAGGGAAGCCCTCTGGGAAACTCTCAGTCGTTTTGGCTGGCCACCAGAATTCAATGCCATTGTGAGAACTCCACGACAGGCATGAACGGCAGTGTCCTACACACTGGCCCCGAGTCAGAGTTCTTTCCCATCCAAACGGAGGGGGGGGTACACAAAGATGTGTACTGACACCAACTCTTCCCCATTTTCTTGACTGTCTTTCTTACTCATGCCAGTGCCAATTTAGCCAGCGGGGTGGACATCCAGTGCTGGATGGAGCGACTTTTCATTATACAAGCAAGACGACTCCAGGCAGAAACAAAGGTGACGGCCGCTTCCATCCTTGAACTTTAATATGCAGATGACCTCACCCTCGTCACTCACGCTGAACGCGACCTACCAGAGATCTTGAACACCTACGCCAATATATATGCACACTTCGTCCTTGAGGTGAATGCATGTAAAATTCAGATTCTTTTTCAGCTTGCCCCTGGTTAAACTGCACCTCCACCATCCATCCAGCTTAACGTTACTACCTTCTCCAATGTTACCCACTTCCAGTACCTTGGCTCCCACCTGTCCACCACAGGGGATATTGATGAAGAGATACAACATCGGATCAGATGTGCTTCTCAAGCTTTTGGCAGACTCCATAACCATATCTTCAGTTGTAGGGACCTGAAATTATCTACAAAGCTGCACGTGTATCGAGCAGTGTTCCTTCCCACCCTGCTGTATGGCAGTGAGACATGGGTCGCATACAGGAGGGACCTCAAGGCACTTAAAAACTTTCACCAATGTAGTCTACGCTCCATCTTCCGAGTTCACTGCGAAGACAATAGAACAAATGCTAGTATTTTCGCTGACACCAACTGTAGCAGCATCGAAGCTCCCATTATCCATGAACAACTGCGTTGGATTGGCCATCTTACCTGCATTGACGACAGTAGACTGCCAAAGCAGCTACTTCAGTGACCTAGTGAATAGTAAATGTGACGCTGGCGGACAACGGAAAAGTTATAATGATAGTCTTGAAAGTGCCAAATCGACCCACTCACCTGGGAGACGATCACTGAACACTATAAGCCTTGGAGGAGCACCACACGAGAAGGTGTCAATACAAATTAGCCAGACTGCATACCGAGACAGACAAGCGCCATTAGGATGGGAGACCATTACGACAGGAACTCATTAGGACAGAGAATCCATTAGGACAGAGGACCCATGAGGACAGGGGCCATTAGGACAGGAGACAGGGGCGTTAGGACAGTAAACCATTAGACAGGAGACCATTAGGACATGAGACCATTAGAGAAGGGACCATTAGGACAGGTGACCATTACATAAGACTCATTAGGACTGACCCATTAGGACAGTGACCCTTTAGGACAAGGACCCATTAGGACAGGGGACCATTAGGTCAGGGATCCATGAGAACGAGGGACCATTATGATAGGGACCCATTAGAACAGGGGACCATTGGGACAGGGAACCATTACATAAAGACCCATTAGGACAGAGGACCGTTACCCAGGGACCCATTAGGACAGGTACTCAATAGGACAGGGGACCATTATCCAGGGACCCATAAGGACTGGGACCCATTAGGACAGGGGCCCATTAGGAGAGCAGACCAATAGGACAGGTGCCCATTAGGGCAGGGGACCATTAGGACAGAGGACCACTAGGACAGGGACCCATTAGGACAGGTGCCCATTTGGACACCTCGACCATTACCAAATTACTTAGTTATTCTCTGGCCAACGTCTTGACAGTGAACAGAACATATGACAGTGAACGGTAGACATAACAGTGAACGGTAGACATGACAGTGAAAGGTAGACATGACAGTGAACAGAAAATACGACAGTGAATGGTAGACATGACAGTGAACAGAACATATGACAGTGAACGGTAGACATGACAGTAAACAGAACATAAGAGTGAACGGATGACATAGCAATGCACGGATGACATGACAGTGAATGGTAGACATGACAGTGAATTGTAGACATGACAGTGACCGGTAGATCATGACAGTGAATGGTAGACATGACAGTGACCCGTAGGCATGGCAGTGAACGGTAACATGGCAGTGAACGGTAACATGGCAGTGAACGGTAGACATGACAGTGAACGGTAGACATGGCAAGTTACGGTAGACATGACAGGGAACGGTAAACATGACAAGGAACGGTAGACATAACAGTGAAAGGATGCCATGACAGTGAACGATACACATGACAGTGGACGGATGACATGAGTTAACGGGAGATGACGACAGTGAACGGTAGACATGACAGTGAGCGGTAGACATGACAGTGAGCGGTAGACATGAAAGCGAACGATAGACGTTACAGTGAGCGGTAGACGTGACAGTGACCGGTAGACGTGACAGTGAACAGTTTATCCATCTCCCTATTTCAGCCAAGTTAAGTAAATCTAATTTATGAGGTAAAGTCAAACATCAGAGAACAAACTAAAAAAAAATTATTCATTCAGGTCACAAATTTCGGGGAGTAATAATTTTTTCTTGTCAATATTTCATCTTACGTCTACCTGACCAAGGTAGGTAGATAACAGGTAGCCTCACGCAGGCCCATAGGAATTCACTAATTGGCAACTCTACTCTTGAGATCGCTAAGCCACGCCCCTTAATCCAATTTTATCTGGTAGGCTAAACTAGTATTTCATTATTCAATGTAGTACTGACAAATAGTTTAATTATAGGCTATAGTTAATAATATCATTCTCACAAAATGTAAATACGGTATATAATTGCCATAGGTATAATACAACACTTGCAGTACACGATTTCTTTTGACACCCAAGTCACATATGAAAGCAAATGCAATGGTCTATACTAGAATATAATATAGAAGTCTATTTAAATACTTATACATTAAAAATGCACTGGTCTACACTAGACTTTATAGTAAGCTACAGGAAGTTCCTTAGGGGTACGAATATATACAGTATTTAAAAATTAAGAGCTTCAACTTTTCTCATAATAATTGCTTAGGTATAGGTTTCCTACGTATTGAGAACAGTATAGGCTACTGTCTGATGAGATGCATGACTATCATTTATAAAAAAAACAGGCCACAGTAACAGTCTACTAGATTCATATTAAGTTATATTTTGACAATTGAAAATGCATAATACATTATATATAAAACAGGAAACAAAATGTATGCACATTTAATGTACTTACAATATATGATCTTCATACGTTGTAGCATTCTTGATTTCACCTCCTAATCCCGGTAGATTTATTGTTGGACGTGAGTGCGGGTTTAAAGAAAGATTTACATTGTCTACTGCTAAAAGGTAATTAAAACATTCAGATTTAAAATGCACTGAACATATTGTATGCCACGACTTCACTTGTTTGGTGTTTTTTATATCTTTTCTTTTACAGGCATCTAGCCACTTTGCCCGTAACTTTACAGGTATGTCCCGAGGGAATGAATAAAAAGATACAAACTTTTTCTTCTTTTCTGAGTTGAATTTGCAGGTGGTTACAGCGCAATAAATCATTGTTATAAAAGAAAAACACTCCACTTTTACTTGTAAATATCCCGCTTCTACTGTTTGATGTAACTCAGTGGGTGGAGCTTAATAAGTGATGTCATCGCTAGCCAATCAGCGAAGTTGGATGAAATCCAGAGGTCGCAATTAAGATATTTATATTTATCTTATATATTTAATCAGTGGCTCCAGTTAAAATAAAACAAAAAATCTCCATTCCATACATTTATTGTACAACTTTTAATGCCATCATAAGCCTTCAAAAATACGTACATAGAAATTTCATTCTTATTTTCATTAGCGTAGATCCTATGGGAGTGAGGCTACCTGGTATCTACCTACCTTGTACAGTACCTGACCTCCTCATATACCTGGCCCTCCTATACCCGGCCCCCTCATAAACCCGGCCTTCTCATATACCCGGCCTTCTCATATACCCGGCCCCTTCATATACCCGGCCTTCTCATATATCCGGCCTTCACATAAACCCGGCCTTCACATAAACCCGGCCTCCTCATATACCGGGCCTCCTCATATACCTGGCCCTCTTACACCTGGCCTTCTTATATCTGGCTCTCATTTCCCAACACATACAGGTAATATAAAAAACGAATTTAGACCTAAGAAACCCAATATTATATACAGTATAAATTTAAATAGTGTTTATAACTATTAGAAATATAATATTGGCTTTACATGAACTCTTAACCAGAACAAAATTTGTGCAGCCCATTCAATTGCTTGTGTGTCTGTGAGTGTGTGTTGTTACTCCGTCTCTTAATTTACTTTAATATCCAGGTTCTAGGCGTAACCAAACAAAAAGAAAGTGAAGTAAATTAAAAGGGAATAAAAATAAATAAAGTAAACCTTTAAGAATTTAACTAAATTAAATATTAACACATAAAGAGCCTCGTAGGCTGACACAACAAATTGATTCACTATCGAAACCTTTAAGACACAAATGATACTAAACATCGAAACATCAAAAGAATAAAAATAAATTAAAGCATTGGATTATGTGAACACTGCATAAACATATAAAAACTAACACTGAAATTAACTAACGTGAAACAACACTGAATTACTTAGATGTAACTAAGCAAGCACTGATGGACACATAAGAGACATAAATAGGTACTCACATAGATATACCACATTGGTGGTGACAGGAACAATCACAGAAATAAAATGAAGTATAAGCAACAGGTGACAAGTGTCACTCAAAAGAACGTGAACTGAATGACAAGGAGGACTGAACTGAACTCCGTCAGCTGGTGGACTACTATATATAGGGTCTTTTCCCGCCAGTGCGACCCGCCGTTGGGTCGTTTAACGATGCAGATGGTCGTTAGAGAACAAAGAATGCTTGTTACAATACTAAGTGAAGAAATAAGATGGGCTTGAATAAATAATAACAGTTAAAACCTTAACAGCACAAGGTAAGGTGACTAGATTATATAATAGTAAATATAACACATCATTACAGGAATAATATGGAACAACATGGAAGCATGTTATATAAAAAAAAGAGAAAAATAAGAACGACACGGTCGTAACAGTGTGTGTGTGTGTGTTTTGTTTTGAGCCCCCTCATCCACACTAAAGGTAAACAAATATTCTTAAAGCATTCAAAGTTCATCCTGCGCCGAGTGACTCTTCTCTTCCCTCTGTGGCGTTTGTCTCGCCTCGTCGCCATCCACCACCACCACCTCAGCGTTGAGGAGGGCGTTGAGCTTAGTGGGCAGAGAGGCGTGGAACACCCTCACCTGGGGACACAAGTCACACAGGTAAAACACTACAAGAGATCGACTGGTATTGTGTAGTGTAACTGATGAAGAGGAGGAGGAGGAGGAAGAAAAGGGGGTGAAGGAAGAGGAGTCGAGGAAGAGGTGAAGAGGAGGAAGAGGAGTCCAGGAAAAGAAAAAGGAAGAGGAAGAGAAGGAGGAGGAGGAAGGGAAGGAGGAGGAGGAGGAAAATGAGTGGAGGAAGAGAAGGGTGGAGGAGGAAAAGAAAGAGGAGGAGGTGGAAGAGGAAAAGGAAGAGCAGGAAGGAGGTGGAGGACGGGGAGAGGTAAATTGTATGTGTGTGTGATACAAAACCAACAGTAAATAGCACACCTTCTGACGACGGTCGGGTTTCATAACAGGTGGCAGTACAAGAGAAGCATAATGGAGGTTGTCCTCGGTGGCAGGTTCCCAGGTGAACCCAAGGGACCCGTCAGGAGTTGGGTTCCTGCAGAAGAGACAGAGAGCAATGCTGTTGTAATCTCCCGTTCAGTTAAGGGAAGTTCGGATACAGTACATTGGAGACTTAAACTATCGATACCTCTACCATTTCTACCAGAACATCTCCCATCACTACCCCTCCTACCAGAACATCTCCCATCACTACCCCTCCTACTAGAACATCTCCCATCACTACCCCTCCTACCAGAACATCTCCCATCACTACCCCTCCTACCAGAACATCTCCCATCACTACCCCTCCTACTAGAACATCTCCCATCACTACCCCTCCTACTAGAACATCTCCCATCACTACCCCTCCTACCAGAACATCTCCCATCACTACCCCTCCTACTAGAACATCTCCAATCACTACCCCTCCTACTAGAACATCTCCCATCACTACCCCTCCTACCAGAACCTCTCCCATCAAAACCCTTCCTACCAGAACCTCTCCCTTCATTACCCTTCTTACCAGAACTTTTCCCGTCATTACAGCACCTCTCCCATCACTCGCCCTCCTATTAGAACCTCTCCCATCACTACCCCTCCTACCAGAACTTTACCCGTCACTACAGAACCTCTCCCATCACTACCCTTCCTATTAGAACCTCTCCCATCACTACCCCTCCTACCAGAACTTTTCCCGTCACTACACAACCTCTCCCATCACTACCCTTCCTATTAGAACCTCTCTCATCACTACCCCTCCTACCAGAACTTTTCCCGTCACTACAGAACCCTTCCTATTAGAACCTCTCCCATCACTGTCCTTCCTACCAGCACCTCTCCCAGCTTTACAGACCTTTTCCCATTATTACAGAACCTTTCCCTTAAATACCCCCTCACTAAAACCTCTCCAATTTACCCTGTGGCGGCGAAGTTGGTCCACATTTTTGACACAATGCTCCTCATCTTCAAGTCTTGGGTTGTAGTCAGCTGCCGTGGCCGATTGTGTGGTCTGAGAAAAGGGCCTCCAGAGAAGATGTAATACAAGTCATCCCCGTGAGGAACCCCTGCAGGTGTGCAATGACAATACTTATTAGTTTAGTTAGGTGTGTAGGTGTGTAATGATATCTGTTAAGTTCAGGTTTGTTGTGCGAAGGGTGGTAGGATACAGGTGTGGCAGGGAGGGTAGGGTACAGGTGTGGCAGGGTAGGTAGGGTACATGTTTGGCAGGGGAGGTAGGGCACATGTTTGGCATGGGAGGTAGGGTACAGGTGTGGCAGGGGAGTAGGGTACAGGTGTGGCAGGGGAGTAGAGTACAGGTGTGGCAAGGGAGGGTAGGGTACATGTGTGGCAGGGTAGGTAGGGTACATGTTTGGCAGGGGAGGTAGGGCACAGGTGATGGAAAGGAAGGCAGGGTGTGAGAATGTCATGAGTTGACGAGTATTTCTCGCCAAGCATGAGCCGATCGGAGAGACGTGTGAGCGTGAATGCCTTTGGCCATAACCAATAAGGAGAGCCTGTGGGATGTGACTTCATGAAGATGTGGTGCCATTGTAGGCCATCTTTGTTTTCAAACTCAGAGTCTGGTTGAAAGTGGTTCAGTGTGGGCGGTGTGTGTGGTCGGCCGGTCAGCATGACAATACATCTCAATGAGTACACTTTATGTTTTATCCATTTCACGAAATGTTTTGTGATTCATGTTTTCCTCTGTTTAACTAGCAAGGAAAATAGATTTATTGTTTTGAAGTATAATTTTCAATCTCAAGAGAAGGTGTTCAATAAACAAAGAACCGTTAAGAAGTATTTTAAGCACCCCCCCCCCCCTCTTGGTGTTAAGTAAAACATTGTCATACATGTCTTTGGTATCATGCAGTGGTACATTGAGTCCTGAGTGACAACACCCCTATCACCTGTTTCCCTTAAGTGTCTCAGTTATCGCATGTTATCCCTGTTCCCCCAATTATCCTCCTCTCTCCCCTCATATTGGTTACCCTCTCATGGGGCGAGAGACCATAGGAACCCCCTCCCCCCTCTACCCCAAACCAGCCATCTCCCGCTCTCTCCCTCGGGCCGCTCCCTCCACCCCTAACCTCTTCCATCTCACGAGAAAGGCAGAGAATGAAATAAAGAGGAAAATAAAAAGTTAAGAACTAAGAAGAAATAAATAAATAAAATAGGGAAAATAAAGTTATTGTTACAAGGGTACAGGTGTGGCAAGGAAGGTAGGGTACAGGTGTGGCAGGGAAGGTAGGGTACAGGTGTGGTAGGGGGGTAGGATACAGGTGTGGGCAGGGGGAGGTGGGCACAGGTGTGGTAGGGGGTAGGATACAGGTGTGTGGGGGACAGAGGGGTACAGGTGTTGTGTGGCAGAGAAGGTTGGGGACACGTGGTGGCAGGGGAGGTAGGGCACAGGCGTGGCAGGGAAGGTAGGGTACTGGTGGGCAGGGGGTGGGGTACAGGTGTGGTAGGGGGTGGGATACAGGTGTGGCAGGGGAGGTGGGTACAGGTGTGGCAGGGAAGGTAGGGCAGGTGTGGTAGGGGTAGGATACAGGTGTGCAGGGGAGGTAGGGGTACAGGTGCGGCAGGAAAGGTAGGGGTACAAGTGTGTGAGGTTGGGGACATGTGGGGGGGAGGTGGGGTACAGGCGTGTCAGGAAGGGTAGGGATGCAGGTGTGGCAGGGAAAGGTAGGGTACAAGTGTGGCAGGGAAGGTTGCGGACATGTGTTGTGGCAGGGAAGGTTGCGGACATGTGTTGTGGCAAGGAAGGTAGGGTATAGGTGTGGCAAGGGAGGTAGGGTACAGGTGTAGCAAGGAAGGTAGGGTACAGGTGTATCAGGGAGGGTAGGGTACAGCTGTGGCAGGTAGGGTAGGGTACAGCTGTGGCAGGGAGGGTAGGGTACAGGTGTGGCAGGGGGGTAGGGTACAGGTGTGGCAGGGGGGTAGGGTACAGGTGTGGCAGGGGAGGTAGGGTATAGGTGTGGCAGGGGAGGTAGGGTACAGGTGAGGGAAGGAAGCTACAGTAAAGTGCAAATTTGGCTCCCATTACATAACTGACACTTACAAATACTTGTCTGTGACATTACTCTACTCTAAGCTACAATACTTAATACTCTACAGTACAACCTACAACCCATAACAGCCATTTAGGATTCTTTGCAATGCTTTATAACCCTTAACTATCCCGTATATCCCTTAACAGCCACTTATAACCTTTCGCATCCACTTACAATTCTTAGCAACCACTTATGAACTAGAAATACAACTTGAAACATTAGAAAATACTTACAAACCTCAAGAGTCACTTATACCTCTTGACAGCCACATATAACCCTTAACAATCGCTTATAACTCATGACAACAAGTTAAAACCCTTAACAGCCCTTTAATAACTCTTTGACATGCAGCCACCAATAACACCTTACAATCCCTTAACAACTCGTGATAACCACTTACACTGTTTTCCGACTTTGCTGTCAAAGTAGTCACTGAAGGACACCTCCCCTCGGTAACCAAACACATAGCGGTACGTGGTGAGCCCGTGCCTGGCGTGTTGCTGTGTTACCAGGTCATGATGCACCGCGAAGAATATGTCCGTGAAGAGCTGTAAAGGAGGAGATCAGTGTATCTGAATATAAGGGAGTTCTCGTTTGTTTCCGTAACCCCTGGTAGGACCCCTTTTACCCCTGACTGGACCCCTTAAACCCCTGGCTGGACCACCTTAAACCCCTGGCTGAACCCCTTAAACCATCATTTCACATAAAAGCTATTCATTTAAGGCCTTCAGAATGCAAGGAGGCAGCGTGGCCGGCACTGCACTCGACCACTGTCCTACCCATTTATAGTTGGGTTCATTGGGAGTGCAGCCATAAGTACCAATGCTGTATCCGCTCGGCCTTCACATTCCATACCTTCAAACAAACATAACACATGACACAGATATACAGCGGCCCGGAAGAAACGTAAGGCTCTTGACGCACAGCAGGCGGTGGAGGCCAGTCAAGGGAACGACGCCCCTCCACCAGCCGGAGCCACCGACCAAGATGCTACCAAGGTGCGGTGAACCCCCGAGGGAGGACTAACTGCCCCTGCTGCCTCACTTTTTTTGGGTCTCCAGCCACACATACTACAGTAACTCACTTATGACAAATGATTCAGTTGTAACGGAACCCTCGCTCATTGCCAACCATTTCAATGAATATTTTATTTATGTTGGCAAAAATCTTGCAGAGAGCATCCCTGATCACCATGAGGAATTTAGAACCTACCTGCAAAACAGACAGCAAAATGAGCTGGTCTTATCCCCTGTCACAGCAGATGAATTGCTGGCCATCATAAAATTGTCTAAGGATGCGGCAGCAGGCGAAGACAATATACCAATTAGCATCATTAAGAAAGCAGCCCACTTATTACTAACTGTTCTCCTACACATTTGTAACACCTCCTTCACCAGTGGTGTCTTTCCGGATAAACTGAAAATTGCCAAAGTTCACCCAGCATATACAAAATCTGGGGACAAAGGTCTCTTCAAGAATTACCGCCCCATATCAGTCCTCCCAGCCTTGAGTAACATACTGGAAAAGCTAGCATGTAGAAGACATAAATTCCTTCTGCAATGCCAATAACATCTTTACAGACTCCCAGTTCGGGTTTAGAGCTACAAGGTCGACTGAAAGTGCTCTGCTATCCTTTACTCATGACATCTTAAATTCCTATGAGGACAGTCAGTTCACTGTCGGTATATTCTTGGACCTCTCTAAAGCCTTCGATACTGTCGACCATACCATCCTCCTTTCAAAGTTTGAACATTACGGCGTTAAGGGCCTGTCCCATAATTGGTTTATCTCATATCTGTCCAACAGGATGCAGTATGTCTGCTATAATAATCACCAATCTGACTCCCCCAAGGTTCCATTCTCAGTCCAGTACTGTTTTTGTTGTACATAAACGACATAGTCCACGCCAGCACACTCATAAAATACAACTTATTTGCAGATGATAGTTATCTCTATGCCAGTAACTCAGACCTCCATTCCTTGATGAGAACTATGAACACTGAATTGACTAAAGTCTGGACCTGGGTAATACGTAATAAACTGACCTTAAACCTTGAGAAAACCCACTTCACGATCTTTCACAAAAGGAAAAACTTACCCCAGACTTGGACCCCCTGTACCTTAGTAATACAGTCCTCAAATGCGAACAAAATACTAAATTCCTTGGAGATATTGTTGATGAGAAACTGAACTGGAGAAACCACATACAAGCCATTCACAGTAAAGTCAATAAACAGTGCGGTATCATGTATCACACTCGACAGTCACTTACTCGCACGGCAATGAAAGAAATCTATCATGATCTTGTTTACCAACACCTGATACACTGTCATACACTATGGGGGGGCCTCTGGCTCTTCAAAAACACAATCTCTGGTTACTGCACAAAAGTGAGTTGTACGGGCAATGACCAACTTGAAAAAAAACAGATCACACAAACGAAAAATTTGTTAAATTGAAAATGTTAAAAATCGAAGATATTAACATCTACTGTGGTGCCCTCTTTGTTTACGAATCTGTCAATCACTTGCTTGACAATAATTATTTCCAGTTCCGTAATAATCAGAGATACAAGTTAAGGCACCCAGAGCTACTAAGACTACCCCCTCCCCCCACCCCCCATGCGCTTCCTCTCAGTTCCAGACCTCCATAAAATATCCTGGTGTGAAGGTGTGGAACAACTTACCCCCACCCATCTATTGTCTAAGTATTAATATTTCTTGTAACACCTACTATATTTACAGTACCTGCTTTTATTATACCATCAAAACCGTTTTATCGGAAATTATCATGTAAATAGATAAGAAATTACCATTGCAATAAATATAATTGCCAACTTGACAAAATCCTGACAGCTCTGTCCTCTGGTTCAACCTTATTACTGTACAACCCATGTTGTACTGCTCCCCCATTATAAGTATGTTTTTCAAATCCACTGTAGTTTATGAATATATAAATAAATAAATAAATGAACTAAAAAAATGATAAATAAATAAAATAAATAAATATTGAAGTGATAACCGTGGTAACATTATGAGATGTTCTTATTACCACCATGCTATTGTACTATTCCAGATGATACTAAATGTTACATACTACTTCCTTGAGATAAATGTACTGTGTAGTATATATCAGGTTCTCAACTGGCTCAGCCATGCTAATTTGTTATTATTATCCACTCTTGTATCTGTGTTTTTCTGGCTAAATAAACTGTCCATTAGACATCCAACCTACCACGTGAATATTCGGGAGTACAAGTATCCCTTGGTTTATTTACAGGAATAGAGGCAAAATAAAACCTCACCATATGTTTACTGTACCTGTGTGAGACCTTCTGCATGATCCTCGTCCAGTAGCATGTCGTCACCCAGGTAGTGTTGGTAGATCTGCCTGCTGACCTGGACATTGTCTTCTTTGTCCTGCACCGTCATCGCCATGCTGTCTGGTCCATGCAATGTAAAGTTCTCCTCCAAGGCGATACGCAGGTGACTAGAGGAATATATTTCTGTTGGGAAACATGTCTTGGTGAGGCTTGGGGAAGACTGATGAGGCTGGGAAGGGATTGGTGAAGATTAACGCGGTTAGAAAGAGATTGGTAAATATTGGAGAGATTGGTAAAGGATTGGTGATGTTAGGGAGGGATTGGTTAAGATTGGTGAGGTTAGGAAGGGATTGGTAAATATTGGTGAGGTTGAGAAAGAATTGGTGAAGATTGGTGAGGTTGGGAAGGGATTGGTGAACAATAACGAGGATGAGAAGGGATTGATGAAGATTGGTGAGGTTGGGAAGGGATTGGTGAAGATTGGTGAGGCTGGGAAAGGACTGGTAAAGATTGATGAGGTTGGGAAAGGATTGGTAAAGATTGGTTGGGAGAGGATTGGTGAGGTTGAGAAAGGATTGGTGAAGATTGGTGATTTTGGGAAGGGATTGGTGAAGATTAGTGATGTTGGGAAAGGATTGGTAAAGATTGGTATAGATTGGTGAGGTTGAGAGAGGATTGGTGAGGTTGGGAAAGGATTGGTGAAGATTGCTGAGATTTGGACAGGATTGGAAAGGGATTGGTAAAGATTGGTGAAGTTAGGAGAGGATTGTTGAGGTTGGGAAGGAATTGGTGATGATTGGTGAGGTTGGGAAGGAATTGGTGATGATTGGTGAGGTTGGGAAAGGATTGACGAAGATTGGTGAGGTTGGGAAGGGATTGGTGAAGATTGGTGATGTTGGGAGAGGTTGGTGAAGATTGGAAAGCAGCCATAAGTCACAGAAGACTACAGAGGTTGGGAAAGGAACAACTAAGATTAACATGTTAAAGGATTAAGAAGATTGTGTATGAGGATTGGTAAGATTGGAAAGGATTGGTGATTAAAAAGGGAGTGGATTGGTGAAGATTGGGAAAGGATTGGTGAAGATTACAAGGTTGGGAAAGGATTGGTGAAGATTGTTGAGGTTTGGAAATGATTGGGTGAAGATAAGAAAGCGGAAAGGATTAAGATTGGTATGTAATGAGAGGAAATGGTAGCGTGGTCTCGAGGGTGTGATGTTAACACTGTATATATTAAATGTTGCATAATAAAAGGAAAGTAGTATATATAAAAAACACCAATGTGTTACAGCTTTATTTCACCAGTCTGTTAGGTGGATTAATGGGGGGGTTCGTACACACCAGACTATGGTGGTCTTCATGACCTAACCTCTCACAATTAGAAATGGCACTACTAAGTCGGATTGTTGGGGAGGTTCCGGGATCACCGCACTTACCGTCTACACAGCCAGCACTTTTCACTGTTACACGTTGAGTTGACAGCACTCTGGTTGATGGACCTGGGGCTGAGACTGTTAGCACTTTTAGTGGCGGCCTTCGAGCGGGACTGGGGACGTAGTAGTTGGACCTTCCTCTGGTTACAAGACAGACCTCCTCGGGGAGAGGAGCCCAGCCCCTATATTTGATCAGCAGCTTGGGGAGACGCCCCTCTCCTACTTAAGTGGGTGTGTCTTGACCGGGTTGT